>NC_091202.1:25251755-25551755 GCF_040958095.1 Procambarus clarkii | reverse complement strand
ATAGATTTACGTATGGCCTACATAAATTGTTCGATGTGTCTTTTACATAGTGTCATTAATGTGCATTTACAAATGTGAAATGAAATTCTGATCAGCTTCCATATATACTTTATACACATACATATACATACTCATACATATACGTTCATATACATATATACATACATATATACACACACATGCATTCACATACATTTGTCTCTTTTACTCTGACAGAGTGAGATAGCTGATAGAGAAACTAGTGTGCAGTTAAGCATTTAATCAATGAAGGTGGTGAAGGTGCTTTTACAAGCTCAGGTTATATAGTTACATCACATACATTGTATAATTGATACATTACATGGTCAATCTTGGGTACAAGTCCAATATATCATCAAGTGTTCCAGTACTCCTATAGTAATTACACAGTTCAGCATACCTGAGCCCAGGAGGGCGAAAGTCAGTCAATATGGGACATTCTACAATATAATGTTCAAGAGAGTGCATGTTTTCTCTTTCACAAAGTTGACACATTGTGTACTCGACATTTGAGTTTTGAGAAAGCTGCCAGATACGTCTATATCCCAGGCGTATTCTGGCCACTATAACATCACATTGCCGAGTTCTTGTTCTATTAGTCCCATATGTGAATGTCTCCTCACGATATCTATCATAATATTTAATGCTACAACTTTCAGGTCTTTGTGAATTTGTTAGGTCGGCGAGATCTTCATTAGATATTTGTTTAAGTATTCTCTTTGTCACTGCTAATGAAACACCCATATCAGTTTCTACCACTGGTTTTCTACAGGCTGTGGAATGGACAGCATGTGTAACAGGAGTATTTGTGTAACAGTATTATGCTCTAAAGTACATGGTATTGAGATAGAGAAAGGCAAAATGCAAAGTTAGGAATTCACCTAGTTGTGTTTGCGGGGGTTGAGCTTTGCTCTTTCAGCCCGCCTCTCAACTGGGTATGCTAGATGAAATGAATATGTGGAGAGATGTTGGACTGATAGACAAATAGCAAATATACAAAAGTATACAATAGTAAATATACGAAATATATACAATAACAAAAGTTCTTCCTCTTCTATATATTAAAAGAGAACACATTATGCTCAATGTCTCGCCACGACACATGAACGTTCTCAACTTTACCAACTAATATTAAAGCTTGATACAGTGTTGACCCCGGCAGATACTTTACACCTCGAGTGCTTTAAAGCTTGCTACATCTCCATCAGTGTCCTGGCGCTTTCTCCTGATACTTCCCTTCCATCAGTGTACATAATTGCTGCCCTTTTTTGCCTTATAAAATTATCTGAATCTGATCATCGTATCATGTTATGTCTCTAAGAACACGTTTACAGCTGCTTACTCTACACTTGGAACCTTGAAGCAAGTCACCTGTTTGACACTAATTCCGATCCCTGACAGGCCAGACAAATTGACAGGTGGTGGGTCAAGATGGGTTAACCTAGTTGCTTGTGCTGGTACTCCCTTCACCTGACCTATCTCCCATGACCTCAAGACCGGCCAGCTGACCTCTGGTTGGCCAGGCAGCTTGACACCACTGGCTGGACGTGTGTCAGCCGGCAAGTGTATCTACACATACACCCAGTACACAGGAAAACTGTACCCCAGGAGGACTATACCCCACAACTACGATTCTTAGGACGCTTAGCGACCCCCCACCACCCCGGATAAACCCAGCCTACATTTACACTAGTTGTGATTAATTACCGGACATCATAATATGGCTTCAATGGAAACTGAAGGAAATTGTTACGTACCTTAAAAATTGGTGGATTTGTGTCCCGCGATGACCTGTTGCCTGAAAAAAAAATACGATTTTATTTTTTTATTTTTACACCTTTTTATACATTAGGGTCCTCATATTCCACATGAATAATCATATTTTAATCCACATATATAAGCAGCGCCCGTAAATGTGAAGCTTGAGCATCGAGATGTTACTTACTTTTGCCTGAAGGATGAGGTCGCTGGAGCCCCTCGTCTAAAAAGGCGAGGCAGGACCAGTGATTGAACACAACACTGCTAGCAACACACACACACACAGACCGAGGAAGACGACCTAATATTTCAACACAAGACAAACACTGCACTAAAGATAAGAGCGACCGACACGTACGTTGTTTTGGAACAGCAGGTACGGTCTGCCTTCCTCTAATGTTTCCTGTAGAACATTTAACTATCCAGAGTCGACACTTCGTCGGGGACAGCGGTAGCAGCCTTATCTACCCTGGTGTTTGGACATTGTTTGACAACAATCGCATAGTTAAGGTTCCTACAGCCTTTAAAGCATTATAATTGTTCTGTATACAAGCAGGAATTAACATTACAACAGACAGTTAAATCACTTCGACTAAATACTTGTTTTTAGTTTCCATCAGAAATGGTGATATTTTTTCAAATTAGATTTTCTTATTTCCGTCACTCCGCTCCACTCCACTCCACATATGTTATGACTATACTCTAACTACCCATCCTCAGGCTGAGCTGTTTCAAGAGGCAGCCCTCCCCAGAAATGCAGCAATTAACACTTATGTACAGTGTACACAAAATTTACGTGTTCTTCAATATAAATAATATATATATATATATTAGAGCTAGCGGTATAGTTACGTTGTGTTGAGGTTCTATGGGCAATTATATACCTGAAGCATTTACAGGTGCGATTCGAATACAGGACGTTAGCAAAGCGCTGTTCGAAAAATGTTCGAACTTCATCTCTTGTGAGTCGGGTGTAAAGTCCTAACGTTCATAAACATAGGTTTGACGACTAGATTAATGAGTATTTGGCCTTTGTTTATGAGGCCGGGCTGTGACTTGACCCGCAGAAGTAAAGGGATCAGTTCTTCGTTTCAGAGTGAGAGTAAACTCGTTCAAAAACTCATTCGAAGCCAGGTGATGTTTCATCACAGTTTCGCCTTAAAACCAGCCCGTCCTCGCATACAAAGATCCAAGCATGTTAATCCAGCCGCCAAACCCCCTGTTTATGAATGAAAAGCGGTTTACACACGACACACAACTGATAACGTCCGAACACTTCAGGAACAAGAGCTTCGCTGACGTCTTCTGTTCGAACCACAATTCTATAAACAGCCCATCCTCCAAACAAAGACCCAAAAGTTATTCCATCCACCCGCCAACCCTCTTTTTATGAATGAAAAACGGTTTACACACGACTTACAACTGCTGACGTTCCAACATATCCGGAACAAGTGCTTCACTGACGAATTTTGTTCGAATCACAACGCTGTAAATGCTTCACCCACGTACTACAAATAATTGCCAACAGAACCTAAACACCTAACCTATCCTATGCCTATATATACACAATATACTAATATATTATAATATTAATTAATACTTGAGAAAATTCCCGTTTTGAATGAACAGCATGTTAAAATTTATGAATGCGTCTGTGGGGTTGACTGCTGAATGTAATGGACTTGAGTCGAGAATGGGTTGTATAAATGCTTCACCCACGTACTGCTAATACAAATAATCGCCAACATAACCTAAACACCTAACCAATGCCTAAATATGCACAATACGCTTATATATTATAATATTAATATATATCTGAGAAAATTTCTGTTTTGAATGAACAACAAATTAAGATTGATGAATGCGTCTGTGGTATCGACCGCTGGATGTAATGGACTTTAGTCGAGGACGGGTTGCTATAAAGGATAAGAAAAGTGGTGAAGAGTGGAGAATGTGGTGAAGGGTAGGGAAGATTCCTACCACCCACAACCCTTCCCCTGCTCCACCCAGAGTTCCCTCTACCCACAACCCTCCCCCTGCTCCACCCAGAGTTCCCTCCACCCACAACCCTCCCCCTGCTCCACCCAGAGTTCCCTCCACCCACAACCCTCCCCCTGCTCCACCCAGAGTTCCCTCCACCCACAACCCTCCCCCTGCATCACCCAGAGTTCCCTCCACCCACAACCCTCCCCCTGCTCCACCCAGAGTTCCCTCCACCCACAACCCTCCCCCTGCTCCACCCAGAGTTCCCTCCACCCACAACCCTCCCCCTGCTCCACCCAGAGTTCCCTCCACCAACAACCCTCCCCCTGCATCACCCAGAGTTCCCTCCACCCACAACCCTCCCCCTGCATCACCCAGAGTTCCCTCCACCCACAACCCTCCCACTGCACCACCCAGAGTTCCCTCCCTCCCCAGAGGAAGGGGTGGTGAAGGTTTGGGAGGGTTTTGAACAGCAGGGAAGGTGGTGAAGGGTATAGAAGATGGTGAAAGGTTGATTAGATGGTGCAAAGCAGGAAAGGTAGGAAGGATAGGGAAGATTGTGGAGGGAAAGGGTTGTGGTGAAGATTAGGGAAGGTAGTGCAGGGAAGGAAACCTAGTGAGGGTAGAGAACGTAGTGAGGGTAGGGAGGGTAGTGAAAGGTTGATTAGGTGGTGCAAGGTAGGGAAGGTAATAAGGATAGTGAAGATGGTGATGGATAGGGAAGTTAATGAAGTGTAGGGGAGGTTGTGAAGGGTAGGGAAGGTGGTGAAGGGTAGGAAAGGTGGTGAAGGGGTGATTAGGTGTGAAGGGTAAGGAAGGTGGTGAATGGTTGGAAAGGTGGTGAATGGTTGGAAAGGTGGTGAATGGTTGGGAAGGTGGTTTAGGGCTGGGAAGGTCGTGAAGGGTGGAGAAGATTGTGAAGGGTTGGGAAGGTGGTGAATGGTAGGGAACGTATTGAAGGTAGGGAAGGGAAGGTTGCGAAGGACGGAAGGTTGTGAAGGATAGGGAAGGTTGTGAAGGATAGGGAAGGTTGTGAAGGATAGGGAAGGTTGTGAAGGATAGGGAAGGTTGTGAAGGTTATGGAAAGTAGTGAGGGGAGGGAAGTGATGCAGTGTAGGGAAGGTGATGGAAGGTTGGGAAGATGGTGAAGGGTATGGAAGGTGGTGAAGGGTAAAAGTGGTGGTGAAGGGTAGTAATGTGGAGGAGGGTAGGGAAGGTGGTGAAAGGTAGGGAAGGTTTTGAAGGATAGGGAATGTCGTGACGCTAAACCCCGGTTCATTCCGAACACAGCGATTACACAACACATAACACCTTGCCTCAGCAACCGTTACTACCACCGTGTACTCCTACACACACCAGACCCTTGAGGCGTACCACTAGGTTTGTACTGGAACACAATGAATGAACATATGGAAGGTATTTAAAGGCCGTCGTGTTTTGTCATTTAATTACAAAGAATAGACTCTGACAAATAATAATATATTAACATACTCTATTAGGTCAATACACTTCCAATACCCATAGACCACTTGACCTCCGCGGTCACCACCCACACTCGTAACTTCCGCCTAAGTCCCTAATACGGAATGATTACTACAACGCTCCACACCCGGTTAGTCTTACATTCAATACTCACATACTGCAGACTTAACTTGGTCACTAAGATCACAACAGGCTCTCGCATAGCTGTCTGCTACACTTCGCTGCTGCCACAAACGGAGACCTCGGAGGACTTGCTAGTTCAACTTCCACAACCAGACTGCCTCCAGCCAACCATGGCCTCAATCATTTCACCACGCCTCTCGAGGAAGGTATAATCCGATTAACCTTATCCCTAGAGCGGTAACCTTGATCCTAGAAGCCTGACGAAGAATAATTCCTCTTTCCAGGAATTATTAATTTGGCTAAACAGCTTTGGTCTTAATCCATTGCCCTTTCTTAGATATGTGATCCATAGTCTGTCTACTTACATGTACTTTCAATCATCATTCGTTAAGTGTTGTAGTAATGATCCTCTAGCTAATAATTCCTACTAACGTGTGGATTACAACACCACTCCCCTCCTTAAACACGCATATGTCCCCATATGCATCATTGCAATGGTTCCATTAGTGCAAGGACCTGGAGGATGCACCCACCATATGTGTACAACTAAAAAATCATCCAATAAGTTCATCATACACACAATGAAATAAATTAAAATTTTCCCCGACATGACTCACAACACTTCTCCAACATATACATTATATTCACATCATAGCACAGGTGAAATAGTCTGTAATAATTTTTCCCATCTCCAACAATGCACATATACCTAAACTGCTGACATATAATTACATACAAACATAACCATAAAATTACATGGACCAGAATGCTGGCACTTACAGAAATGACACTTGTCATTAATATATACACAACACATATATCTAAGGTTCTTCATCCTTAGTAACAAGTTAATAATTTAACATCTTGCCCTGTACTGTTAACATAAGGGCTTACAATGATCACACAATGTTTCACTGGCCTCCTCCACAATTGGCAGCATCACTTCTCATGTCTTCGTGTCCCATGGTTGCTAGGTCATAGATCCTCCATGACCCAGACAAAACCCAGGCTGTCCAGCCTGGTGAATGATGTCAATGTCCCATCGTTGCTCTGAGCTAACGTGATCCTGGCCTCCAGAGCAACGGAGATTCCTACCCCAGGGTCATGTTCCCTTGGGTCTGTGCTGACGTCTCGTTCCAGGGCACCAATCTCAGAACGCTGTAGATACCTCACAGCTCTCTGGTCTAGGCCCATCCGCCCAGAGTGTGTCCACCTGTATTCACACCTTCCCGACCGCTGTACCTGCAAAATATTCCCTCGGAGCCCCCTGGCTCGATCCCATTATTACATAACCCCCTCGGCTCCTTACTCTCTCCCCGAATATAGCCTGAGCTCAGCTGCAAAGCCATTGCAGCTGGCCCTTATCCCTGCTTCGATGTCAGGGGGCGAATTTCGCCTATAACGTCACGTTGGCTTCACTTCCTCCCCCCCCTTTTTTTTAGAATTACTGAGTGTAGCCTCATGGCTTCCCTTCTACTCTACCTGAAGCTCTGTGACATGACCCCGGGGGACCTTCTCAAGCCTAACACTCAGTAATGGTGCCGATGAGGTAATATACAGTATATACATACACATACATTATCACAATAAATACCTCATTAAAATCATTTCACAACTAATGTCACTAAAGCATCATACTGCCACTGGCTCGCCTCTAGCGAGATTCCTGGAATAACTTAATGAGAAATTAGTCTATCTACTTGGCTCGCCCACTGCAACCACCAACACCTGAAATTTTGAAATTCTATCTTGTAATCTTATCTATAAGACTTACCCACTCCGACATAATTAATGAAAATTTTAATGAGAATAATGAATTTTTATTAGTCTTTTATGAGTTTTGCTAGATATATCGACTTGGCTCGCCTACTGCAGCCACCAACTCCTGCAATTATCCACATTTCATCTTATCCGTAAGACTTACCCACTCTGACACACCATTACCTCTGGTCATCCCAACCACTGATGACCTCAATATAACGCCACACATCCCTACAACCACTTCCTGCGTCCTAACGCACCGACCTTGCTACGCCAATACTCACCTTACCGACCACTACCTGGCGCCCCTGCGCCACCATATACTCCACACCACCACACTCCATACCAGGCGTCCAAACGCCACTACACTACACCACCCAATGGCGTCCCCAACGCCCTCAACACAACACCCGGCGTCCCCCACGCCCTCAACACAATACCCGGCGTTACAACAACCAGTTATGCTACACATGCTACACCTTGGCGCTACAATGCCAACAATGTCATGCACTATACTACATCCATAATATCAAGTCAAAACATGCACATTACACTACAGTAAACTAGTCATTACGCTGGCGTCTAATACGCCACTACACGTGCATTACACTACACACCCCGGCGTACAAACGCCAATACACAACCATGCACTACACTTGGCGTCCAAACACCAATACACAACCATGCACTACTCCCGGCGCCACACACCCCCACCAATGGGACACGCTCCCCGTGTCTCAAGGTAACACTCTCCATAATGCTACCTGCACCCACTAAAAATCTCCATGGACCTCTCCACGGTACACGAGACATCGAACCCCAGACGTCAAATTACGCGTCGCTCGCTATGCCTAGGAGTTCACAATTCACTTCGCCTATTTTCTGTATCGATGTAACGCCTGAAATCGCTAGAATCTTTACGTAATATTTAATTATCTTTAAAATATTAGGTTTACACTTTACGTGAAAGTTAATTTACGTCATATTACGTAGTTTTCACGCTTAATTTGTCCTTAGCAACATTTTATCACTATTACCGCCTTACCAACGATATAAAACAAGCTCCAAGGTGCGGCTCGCTTGGCCCACCCATCGCTTGGCCCGCACATGGCCCACATTCACCCGCGCTAGTTTACCTTGCCACGCTGTATAATCCGCACTACGAACACTGTATAATCCGCACTACGAACACTGTATAATTCGCACGACGAACACTGCACTTGTTTTGGATCCCAATGCTTCAGTGGTCCAGACTTGCCTCTTAGCCGTCTCTCGTTGCGGGAATCTGGAAAGAAAGAAATAAACCCCACATGTGCCCAACAATGGCCTAGTCCCTTTAATTAACTAACTCCTCTGACCTGGTCTCACCTGACCCTTCTTTCCTCCGTCTAGTAACCACCATTCTCACCACAACCCGACGTCTACCATTTCCCGAACATTCCCTCACCAACTAAACCAGAAACACACTTCCTTCATCTCGCACAGTGTTCCACAACCTGTTTGCGCTGCCACCAAATATGTCGTCTACCAATTCCCTAACATTCCCTCACCAACCAAACCAGGAACACTATGAGGGGACATATTGAAGGTATTTAAAGGCCGTCGTGTTTTGTCATTTAATTACAAAGAATAGACTCTGACAAATAATAATATATTAACATACTCTATTAGGTCAATACACTTCCAATACCCATAGACCACTTGACCTCCGCGATCACCACACACACTCATAACTTCCGCCTAAGTCCCTAATACGGAATGATTACTACAACGCTCCACACCCGGTTAGTCTTACATTCAATACTCACATACTGCAGACTTAACTTGGTCAATAAGATCACAACAGGCTCTCGCATAGCTGTCTGCTACACTTCGCTGCTGCCACAAACGGAGACCTCGGAGGACTTGCTAGTTCAACTTCCACAACCAGACTGCCTCCAGCCAACCATGGCCTCAATCATTTCACCACGCCTCTCGAGGAAAGTATAATCCGATTAACCTTATCCCTAGAGCGGTAACCTTGATCTTAGAAGCCTGACGAAGAATAATTCCTCTTTCCAGGCATTATTAATTTGGCTAAACAGCTTTGGTCTTAATCCATTGCCCTTTCTTAGATATGTGATCCATAGTCTGTCTACTTACATGTACTTTTAATCATCATTCGTTAAGTGTTGTAGTAATGATCCTCTAGCTAATAATTCCTACTAACGTGTGGATTACAACAGGAAGGTGGTGACGGGTAAGGAAGGTGGTGAAGGGTAGGGAAGGTGGTGAAGGGTAGGGAAGGTGGTGAAGGGTAGGGAAGGGTATGCAGGGTTGAGATGGTGCTCATGGGTTGACTAGGTGGTGAAGGGGGTGGGAAGGTGGTGAAGGGGGTGGGAAGGTGGTGAAGAGGGTGGGAAGGTGGTGAAGGTAAGGGAAGGTGGTGAATGGTAGGAAAGTTTGGTGAAGGGATGGGAAGAGGGTGAAGGGAAGTGAAGGTGGTGAAGGGTAGATAACGTGGTGAAGGGTAGGGAAGAAGTTGAAGTGTGGGAAAGATGGTGGAGGGAAAGGAATGTAGTGAGAGTAGGGAAGAGAGTGAAGGATAGGGAAGGTGGTGAAGGTTAGGGAAGGTGGTGAAGGGTAGGGAAGGTGGTGAAGGGTAGGGAAGGTGGTGAAGGGTAGGGACAGACAAGATGTAATCAGACAAGGACAAAGTTACACAATTAAGGAAGGTAATAATTTAGGAAATAATTTCCCCTCTAAATGTTAAGTGGATTGTTTAAATGATAAATAATTTGTAAACATTTGATATTAAATTAAATTCCTCCGAGTATTCGTGTTCCGTACACAATAATATACATTCAGTAAGAGCGTAGAAGAGCGCCGCCACATTCTCAGGTCGGGGCGGCGTCAGCTGACTCCCTCACCACCAGAGACAATTGTAGAACTGCAGTTGTTCCAGTTAGGTCTCACTAATATATTAGTTGATAAAAAAATTATCATATTTTAATAATTCAACAAATTAATTCTCTTAATTCGATTTATAAATAATCATAATTTAGAGGCCTCAGTTTATAAACAATGTAATTCTCTCTGTGACCCAGGAGTCGGGGAGGAAGAGAGGTTCTCGACGTCATTACCGGATTATATACCACAGGTCGGCAGAGCTGGCGCGTTGGTTCCTAACAAATTCCCTTCATATGGCTACGAAAATCTGCATAGCTTCGAGCTGCTCAGTTGTGGCTGTTCTCCGCCTCACAGTAGACAAGTTACCTAACACCCTGACCAGTGATTTGGCCATTTCAATGTGTGTGAGTTTTGTCAGGGAGCGAGTGTGGTCACGGAGGGTCAGAACACCAACACTTAATGTGAGAGACGAGGCTTTCGTTGATTTAATTTGGAACTAACCACTAAATATGCACGTGATCGTTATATACTGATACATTGTATAAATTATTGAAGAACTAATGCAGAATGTTACGGCAGGAGTTGTTAGTTGGGGCTTAACTACGGGTCGCCGAGATCAGCCCAACCTGTCCATTTAAAAATAACGTCACTTTATGCTCGTATGCGCTCTATTGCCAAAAATGGACGTAATTTGAATTGAAATCGGAACACAAGTTTTTTTTTTATTTATAAAAGAAAATTACAAAATACAAACATAAAAACCACATACAAGAAAACATGAGTACATACATGATACACAATACAGGATACAGGAACACAACAGGCAAAGAACCCAAACACAAGAATAATCAAAGAGAAATATACGTGATACAAAGCATATAACAAACCCCAACACGGGCACATAAGACAAGCTAAAAGCATTACAGGACACGAGGCATTAATAACAGAAAACAGAACCACACAAGGAACCGTAAGTACAAAAAACAAACAAAAGGCACAAAAAACATGCCAACAACCAAAAGGCCGTAAGAACACAAGTACAAAATATATACCACCACCACACTAAACACACCACTACAGCAGCACAATAGCACAACCAGCCAAGCACACTACACACAAAGCTGGAAGTTTAAAACCATACCCAACCACACAGAACATATACAGAAAGACACAAGCATACGCAAACCCCACACAAGCAACCCATAAGCAGAAAAAAACGGAACACGCAGGAACCGGAAAACGAAACCCCACCGACCCAGACACACACATGCATCCCCACCCCACACTCACGCACCCAGGCGCAAGCAACCCCACAACACACAACAGTCAACAAATAGGATATTTCTCAGGAAACTTCCACGAAGGATACTTCCGCTTATAAGCCTCCCATATTAAGTACTCCAGTTCGGTAGGTGAACGGCCTTCACGACACCACGGGTACTCCATATACTCGGGAAGCACCACATCCGACGAAAGCGGGCACGCCCAACCACAGTACACCGAAGACGAAGAACTCGACTTGGGAGGCAGGAACACCGCCCCCGAGGAAGCAAGAGACACCGGAATAGCGGGCGGAGGCTGCCGAGGCCGCAACACTGCTCCCGACAAAGCAGGAGACACACAAGAAATGGCTGGAGACGTGTGGGACGGCAGAACCGCCGCCGACGAAACAGGGGACGGGGGAGGGGGCACGGAACCCTCAGAGCGCGCAGCTTTCTTCAATACTATCACCAAGTCACCACGTCCACTCTCAACGCCGCAAGGGGGGAACCGGAACCATCCGACGCAGGCGACCCACCCGAAGCAAGAGGTACCGGCCCCACACCGGCCCCCACCCCAACAGCATGAGCCACACCAGGGCCCACACCATCCACCGGACCCACACCAGCACCAGACGCACCATCCTCGCACTCCACAGAGGAACAGCTCTCAGAAGAAACATCGACACTCGCCGCATCCTCACATTCCTCTGCCCACCAACGAGGAGGCGAAGCACCCGCATCCGTACGTGAACGCTTGGGGACAGGCCGTGGATCATCGGAGCTGTCACCCCCTGCAGGAGGCACCCGAGAAGAGCCAGTGGTACACTGCCCCCCAACCGGGGTAGCACGATCCCGAAGAATGTCAACCTCAACAACACAGGGGACGAGACCGCCACCCACAGATGAGACAGGAGAAGGAACAGGCACAGCCGCAGGAGGGGAAAGGTCCAACACAGGTGAGGGCGCCGGCAGAGACGTCGAAGGCAACAGAGGTGCAGAGTCGGAAACAGGTGCAGAAGCCAGTGTAAGCGACGAGACAGACTGCGGGGGCGGAGCCGCACACACCACCACCTTGTCGTGTATACCACCATCCACACACGCAGGGCCAACAGCCACCACCGGGTCAGCAGGCGGCAGGGTAACCTCCCCACCTACTCCATCACTAGGCGGCAGGTCCTGCGCCACCAACGGGGAAAAATCCTAGTGTCGGAACAAATTAATAGATGCAGCCGCGACCCCGGTGCAATCAGCTGCCAGATGCCCTTCAATGTCACAACGAAAACATTGTCGAGGCTGTCCCGCGTAGAACGCCCGCATAGTGTAGCTCATCAAGGTCACCGCGGAGGGAACAGGAGACTTGAGCTGCAGGCCGAGAGTCCGGGTCCCACACGAGACACCACGCCATCTACCGGCAGAGACGGAGTTCATCTGGATGGAAACGACAGTCCCAAACTGGCCAAAATACCGTCGAAGCAAAGCTTCCGTGAATTCAAACAGCACACCATACAGGGCCATATACGTCACCGAGCAGCACCGGTCAGAGATAGTGACAATACCACCGTCCCCAGGGAGAGGAAGAGAGCGCCCATCGTAACGGGCCACAAAGTCTCTATAGACAGCAGCGGAGTTAAATTTAACAAGTGCCCGATAAGTGGACAACAGTTGGAGCCCATACAGATTGGCAACATGCACACGCAACATATCCAACAGGACAATCTCAAGGGCCAGGTAAGACGCACGTCCAGAAAATTCGAAACCCACTGTCTTGGAGCGGCGAATAGGGGGAAGGGGGGATACCCATGGCACCAACGCAACAACAACACCCTCCCACACGGAATTCCTAGTAACGACTGGGGAGCGCTTGGCGACCACGTCTAGACCCCCTGGCGGTCAGGCCAGCCGGAACACAAAACTGATGTACTATCTCGTTTTTTGTTTGAATCCTCCGTCTTACGTCTTACTCGGTAAGGTTAGCAGTGTGGGAACCGACCTGTGAGATTTATATTTATTTAATTTATATGAATTTATATTTACGTTAATTTATATACTTCGATAGCAATTTGTATAATGATAAGTGGACTGTATTTCTGCAATAATCTCAATCTCACAAATCAATCCTCTACACATTAGGGGGGTTTATATTAAATTAATTTATATATGCAGCCAATCAAACTACAGTATTAACTACATACATTGAAAAGGTTCCTTATCTTATAGTACAGCTGGTTAGTCCACCAGGTATAACTAGGGTGTAGACACCAAATTATCCTCTTTGAGGTAGCTTCCATCACCCAGTAACTGGTGCACAAAGTCTTGCTTCCTCGTCTTGACCTGTCAAAAGGGCGCTAGCTGTGAAGCCAGGTTCTATATATGACAAGCTATATCAGAGAAAACAGTATACATGGAACATGAAGACCTGGCTTAATTACCTTTAGTTTGAGGCTGCCTCGCGTTCTAACCGGTCCACCCTACCCAATGACATTAGTGGCCACTAATGATAGATAATGGGTTTCGGAAAGAACACTTAACTTGATTTGATGACAGCGTGTTGGAGATGGTACACCTTTGGTTTCCATAACACTACATCCAAGTAAAATTAACAGGAGCCGAATTTGCTCCCATGTGAGCCTCTGGTCTAGTATAAAACAATGGCTGCCCTCCTTCCTCACTGACGCCTGGCCTACATTGTCCACATGTCAATAAGTGATAGAAGGGTCACATTTACTCTAATATTGATAATTAAGTTAATTTATATGAGATGTTTTTATGATGGTAAAGTTCAAAGACTAATGTATTTAAGAATAATTCCCACCATAATAGGTGGTGAATATAATAGTATGTGGTGATGATATCCCGTTTTCTATAGACGGTAATTCCACTACAAGTTACGTTTTCTATGGGTAACTTGTTGGTAATACAGCAGCAATTATTATCTGTCTGTATGATATATTAAATGGTGTCGGATTTTCCGACAAGCAGAGGAAACTTTCAATTAACGTTTTCATGACGTTTTGAAACTCCAGCTAAATTTCCAGCCCACCTAACCTACCAGAGGACCCCTTAACTTACTGTTTTGGAAAAAAAATCTTCAATTTGTTTTTATTTTTTATTTTTCAAATTACGTCCATTTTCGGCCATACGGGCAAACGGCCAAATTCAGACGTAGATTGGGCAGTAAGAGAGCAGATTGTGGGCCCTTGTTCTGACCTATGGATTCCTTCAGCCAATTAAGACTTAATACCTTGTTACTAACGACAGTTTAGATAATCCAGTGCCTATTAACAAATAAACAAAGGAAATTTAACTGTCAAATTAAATAGAACCTAAATTTAGAGGGCACTGAATTATTTTAATTTTATCAATATATATTTAACCCCCCCACCCAACTGTGGGGTTTTGTGCAACACATTGCCATTAGTTACAGTCCATTAGTGATTTAAGACAGAATAATTACCTTACCCACATAACCCCCACAGAACGACTATTACGGAATCAACGTTATTCGCTACAGCGGAATTTTCATTGATGAATAATAACAATGGTATTTGATATAGTAATCACACTAATGTGATGTTTCAATGTGTAAATTGACACGTGAGTGCGTGGGAACACCCACGCATAGGTTCGAGTCCTCATCACGGCTCTTATGGATTTTATCACTTGAAATAATATAATTAAACAACGTATGTGCAGCAAGTGACTGAACATATTCATGAGATTACTTTCAAAATCCACACACAAGTTTACTAACAATAAAATCTAAAGAAAAGTTGAACAGAGAGGAACAACCATGGAAATTTGCAGTTGCAATTTGGTGTCAATGAGACCATTGCTGATGTGAGAGGAAATGAAGAATAAATATGCTAACAAACTGTTCAATTGTCGCCTCATAATATAGTGGCAGTAATTGGCTACAAGATTTGTTTTTTTCATTTGGTCTGTATTCACCTAGTTGTACTCACCTAGTTGTGCTTGCGGGGGATGAGCTCTGATCTTTCGGCAGCCTCTTAACTGTCAGTCAATCAACTATTACTAACTACTAACTATTTTTTCAAAGACACACACACACAAAAAAGCAGCCCGTAACAATTGTCCATCTCCCAGGTACAAATTTACTGCTAAGTAACAGGGGCATCAGGGTTAAAGAAACTGTCTATTTTGTTTCTCGCCGGCGCCGGGATTCGAAACCCGGTTCACAGGATTACGTATCCAGCGTGCTCTCCAGTCAGCCACCACTGTCCCCTCTGTGGTGGGGAAGGGAATTATTAGGTGAAAACGTCAAGCCCCCACGACTATATAGCACTTGGAAAGGGTCAGGATAAGGTTTAGGGTTGTCGGGTTGGGACGGGGGAAAGGAATGGTGCCCAACACCTTGGACGGTCGGGGAGTGAACGCTGACCTAAATAACGCGAGACCGTCGCTCTACCATCCAGCTTCATGTGGTTGGGCATTCTGTGGTGGGGCCTCAGATTGGCAAGGATCCAGTGGAGTCTCAATGGGTTCAATCTTTGGCCTGCACTGTTTCTGATATATGTAAATGCTCTCCCGGAGGATATAGAATCGTTCCTTTCATTGTGTGCTGATGATGCAAAAATTATGAGGAGGATTAAGACGGAGGAAGATAGTACGAGGCTACATGATGACCTAGACAAATTGAATAAATGGTCCAACAAATGGCTACTAAAGTTCAACCCGAGTAAATGTAAGGTTACGAAACTAGGCAGTGAGGAAAGATTTAGGAGTTGATATAACACCAAACCTGTTTCCTGAAGCTCACATAAAAATCCGCACACAGAGTAGATGCTAGTGGCTGAGTGGAGAGCACGCTGGACACGTAATCCTGTTGATCGGGGTTCGATTCTCGGCGTCTTCTTCCTGAAGACGCCGGGACAGTCATATATACTACATACGTATGATCAATCCTGGAGTATGCGGCCCCAGCACGGAGCCTGTACCTTGTCAAGCACAAGATGAAGCCTGAAAAAATTCAGAGGTATGCTACAAGGCTATACCCAAAAGTAAGAGGCACAAGTTACGAGGAAAGGCTGCGCAAAATGCACCTGACGACAGTGAAAGACAGAAGAGTAAGAGGAAACATGATCACTACCTACAAAATTCCCAGAGGAATTGACAGGGTAGATAAAGATAAACTGTTTAATACGGATGAGACATGAACAAGGGGACACAGGTGGAAACTGAGTACCCAACTGAGTCACAGGGAGGTTAGAAAGAACTTTTCAGTGTCAGAGTTTTTAACAAATGGAATGCATTAGGCAGTGATGTGGTGGAGGCTGACTCCATACACAGTTTCAAATGCATATATGATAGAACCCAGTAGGCTCAGGATTATGTACACCAGTTGATTGACAGTTGGGAGGCAGGACCAAAGAGCCAGAGCTCAACCCCCGCAAGAGGAAATGTAGATGTTTATCTCTCAGAATGTTTGGTAATATGATTATTGTTTGTGATGTGTGTCTATGTATATATTAACACGATGTACTGAACGGGGTGAGAATAGCTTGAGCTACCTCATCCCTTTGTGTGTATTTTACCTCAATAAACTTATTTCAATTTCAATTTCAAACCCACGCAAGTACAACTAGGTGAGTACACACACACACACACAGCCACTTTGGCCAAACGAAACCATCGAGAACACTTTTCATCATGACACAGAACCTCGGCAGCCGTCACCGCTGCTCCCACAATTATCAATCACTTGTGCTTCTTCCTTGCTGTGTGCCCAACCACTTGGGGTAGACGGTATAGTGACGGTCTCCTTCCATGCAGGTCGACGTTCAATCCCCGACCCTCCAAGTGGTTGGGCACCATTCCATCCTTCAGTCCCATCCCAAATTCTTATCCTGATTCCTTTCAATGCTATATTGTCCTAATTACTTGGCACTTTCTCCTGATGGTTCTCTATCCTGAGATCGTGGATCAGAGGGTTGTTCCCAGGGTTGTGGCATCATGTCGTGGCTCAGGGGGTTGTTCCCAGGGTTGTGGCATCATGTCGTGGCTCAGAGGGTTGTTCCCAGGGTTGTGGCATCATGTCGTGGCTCAGCGGGTTGTTCCCAGGGTTGTGGCATCATGTCGTGGCTCAGCGGGTTGTTCCCAGGGTTGTGGCATCATGTCGTGGCTCAGGGGGTTGTTCCCAGGGTTGTGGCATCATGTCGTGGCTCAGAGGGTTGTTCCCAGGGTTGTGGCATCATGTCGTGGCTCAGCGGGTTGTTCCCAGGGTTGTGGCATCATGTCGTGGCTCAGAGGGATGTTCCCAGAATTGTGGCATGTCGTGGCTCAGCGGGTTGTTCCCAGGGTTGTGGCATCATGTCGTGGCTCAGAGGGTTGTGGGAGCGGTGAGAGCAAATTTGTGCTGTACACCGATGCAGTCACGGTCCCGAGGACGGGCCACACGTCGAGGCCAGGCATTAATAAACAAAAATATTAAGATAGCCAAAGAAATTGGCAGAATTTCCCAACGACTCCAGATTGCAATAGGCTGCGCTGCAGGCACCTCTCCGACCTGCACCAGGAAGTCCTTCAGACCCCTCACCAGCCGGAGAGTCTGCTGGTGCCGCAGGAATGTGCCCACGAAGGGCACACTATCCCAGAAAGGCTCCAGCTCCACGTCACCGTCGAGCAGCGATTCATCACAGTCAATCGCAGGTGGGAGGAGGTGAAGGAAGACGGCCAGCTGCCTCAGCAGGTGAAGGAGGCTATATTAGTTCTTGTGCCACTCAATAACCTGTAGCCGTAGGAGATGCAGGTGGGTATGTCTCTCCGCTTCCTGGCTTGTCATCCACACTTGCACCATCCCTACCATCACCAACCCAGTCATCAACATCAATAAATTAATGAACTTATTCATTTTCTAATTCATTTTGAATCAGAAACTTTTGAATAAATAAATTAATACACAAAAATATAGAAATAATTCTATATACCATGAAGGGTAAACATATGCAAATAAAGTCAATATCACAGATGGATTAAATATAGCTAAGTTTTCAGTGTTTCATAGTTGGGCTGGAAGAGTTGATGCACGGCACAAGTGCTTTGTGAAACTTGGACATGACCACCACCTACAAAGTCAAGGAAGATTCGTATTACTGCAGTCTGAAATAGCTTTAATGATAAGGATGTCCGTATCACTATCTATCTATCCATGTCTGAGGGGCAGTCTCCTGGGTCTTAGGAAAGAGACATGGACAAAGTCGACCTATTGGGCCTATGGTGAAGAGCAGGTGAAGGGTAGGGAAGGTGGTGAAGGGTAGAGAAGGTAGTGAAGGGTAGGGAAGGTAGTGAAGGGTAGGGAGGGTGGTGAAGGGTAGGGAAGGTGGTGAAGGGTAGGGAAGGTAGTGAAGGGTAGGGAAGGTAGTGAAGGGTAGGGAAGGTAGTGAATGGTAGGGAAGGTAGTGAATGGTAGGGAAGGTAGTGATTGGTAGGGAAGGTAGTGATTGGTAGGGAAGGTAGTGAATGGTAGGGAAGGTAGTGAATGGTAGGGAAGGTAGTGAATGGTAGGGAAGGTAGTGAAGGGTAGGGAAGGTAGTGAAGGGTAAGGAAGGTAGTGAAGGGTAGGGAAGGTAGTGAAGGGTAGGGAATGTGGTGAAGGGTAGGGAAGTTTCTGAAATATAGGGAAGGTGGTGAAGGATTGGGAACGTGATGAAGGGTTGCTTAGGTGTTGAAGGGTAGGAAAGGTTGGCGAAGTGTAGGGAATGTGGTCAAGGGTTGACTAGGTAGTGAAGGGTAGGGATCGTACTGATTGCAGGGAAGGTAGTGAGGGCAGGTGAATATGGTAAATGGTAGGGAATGTGGTGAAGAGGAGAGATGGTGGGGAAGGGTAGGGAAGGTTGTGAAGGGAAAAGGAAGGTTGTGAAGGGTAGGCAAAGTGGTGAAGGTTAGGGAAGATAGCGAAGGGTAGGGAAGGTGGTGAAGGGTTGGGAAAATGATAAAGGGTTGGTAAGGTGATGAAGGGTAGGGAAGGTGGTGAAAGGTAAAGAAGGTTCTTAAGGGTGGGGAAGGTGGTGATGGGTATGGAAGATTGTGAGGGGTCAAGTAGGTTGTGAAGGTAAGGAGAGGCGGTGAAGAGTAGGGAAAGTGGTGAAGGGTAGGGAATATGAAGAAGGGTTGATAATTTGATGAAGGGTAGGAAAGGTGGTGAAGTGTAGGGATGGTGGTGAAGGGTGTGGAAGATAGTGAAGGGTAGATAAGGTAGTGAAGGGTAGGGAAGATAGTGACGGGTAGGGAAGGTGGTGAAGGGTGAAGAAGATTGTGAAGGGTAGGGAACGTGGTGAAGGGTGAAGAAGATTGTGAAGGGTAGGGTGGTGATAGGAAGAGAAGATGATGAGATGTAGGGTAGTTAGTGAAGGTTGTGAAGGGAAGGGAATTGAAGTTGATGAAAGGTAGGGAAGGTGAAGAAGTGTTGGGAAGGTGGAGATGAGTTGGAAAAATGGTGAAGAGTAGGGATAGTGGTAAAGGGCAGGGAAGGTCGTGAAGGGAAGGTTGTGAAGGATAGGGAAGATGGTTAAGGGTAGGAAAGGTGGTGAAGGGTTGGGAAGTTGACGGAGGATAGCGAAAGTGAAGAAGGGTTGGGAAGGTTGTGAAGGGAAGGGAAGGTGGTGAAGGGAATGGAAGGTGGTGAAGGATAAGAAGAGTGGTGAAGAGTGAAAAAGGCGGTGAAGGGTAGGGAAGATTCCTACCACCCACAACCCTCCTCCTCCTCCTCCTCCTCCTCCTCCTCCTCCACCCAAAGTTCCTTCCACCCACAACCCTCCCCGTGCACCACCCAGAGTTTCCTCCACCCACAACCCTCCCCCAGCACCACCCAGAGTTCCCTCCACCCAGAACCCTCCCCTAGCACCACCCCGAGTTCCCTCCACCCACAACCCTCCCCCAGCACCACCCAGAGTTCCCTCCACCCACAACCCTCCCCCAGCACCACCCAGAGTTCCCTCCACCCACAACCCTCCCCCAGCACCCCTACCCAGAGTTCCCTCCACCCACAACCCTCCCCCTGCACCACCTAGAGTTCCCTCCACCCACAACCCTCCCCCAGCACCACCCAGAGTTCCCTCCCCCAGCACCACCCAGAGTTCCCTCCACCCACAACCCTCCCCCAGCACCACCCAGAGTTCCCTCCACCCACAACCCTCCCCCAGCACCACCCAGAGTTCCCTCCACCCACAAACCTCCCCCTGCACCACCTAGAGTTCCCTCCTCCCACAACCCTCCCCCAGCACCACCCACAGTTCCCTCCCCCAGCACCACCCAGAGTTTCCTCCCCCAGCACCACCCAGAGTTCCCTCCACCCACAACCCTCCCCCAGCACCACCCAGAGTTTCCTCCACCCACAACCCTCCCCCAGCACCACCCAGAGTTCCCTCCACCCACAACCCTCCCCCAGCACCACCCAGAGTTCCCTCCACCCACAACCCTCCCCCAGCACCACCCAGAGATCCCTCCACCCACAACCCTCCCCCAGCACCACCCAGAGTTCCCTCCACCCACAACCCTCCCCCTGCACCACCCAGAGTTCCCTCCCTCCCCAGAGGAAGGGGTGGTGGTGAAGGTTTGGGAGGGTTTTGAACGGCAGGGAAGGTGGTGAAGGGTATAGAAGATGGTGAAAGGTTGATTAGATGATGCAAAGCAGGAAAGGTAGGAAGGATAGGGAAGATTGTGAAGGGAAAGGGTTGTGGTGAAGATTAGGGAAGGTAGTACAGGGAAGGGAACCTAGTGAGGGTAGAGAACGTAGTGAGGGTAGGGAGGGTAGTGAAAGGTTGATTAGGTGGTGCAAGGTAGGGAAGGTAATAAGTATAGTGAAGATGGTGATGGGTAGGGAAGTTAATGAAGTGTAGGGGAGGTTGTGAAGGATAGGGAAGGTGGTGAAGGGTAGGTAAGGTGGTGAAGGGGTGATTAGGTGTGAAGGGTAAGGAAGGTGGTGAATAGTTGGAAAGGTGGTTTAGGGCTGGGAAGGTCGTGAAGGGTGGAGAAGATTGTGAAGGGTTGGGAAGGTGGTGAATGGTAGGGAACGTATTGAAGGTAGGGAAGGGAAGGTTGCGAAGGACGGAAGGTTGTGAAGGATAGGGAAGGTTGTGAAGGATAGGGAAGGTTGTGAAGGATAGGGAAGGTTGTGAAGGATAGGGAAGGTTGTGAAGGATAGGAAAGTTGGTGAAGGTTATGGAAAGTAGTGAGGGGAGGGAAGTGATGCAGTGTAGGGAAGGTGATGGAAGGTTGGGAAGATGGTGAAGGGTATGGAAGGTGGTGAAGGGTAAAGGTGGTGGTGAAGGGTAGGTAATGTGGAGGAGGGTAGGGAAGGTTTTGAAGCATAGGGAAGGTGGTGACGGGTAGGGAAGGTTGTGAAGGGTAGGGAAGGTTATGCAGGGTTGAGATGGTGCTCATGGGTTGACTAGGTGGTGAAGGGGGCGGGAAGGTGGTGAAGGGGGTGGGAAGGTGGTGAAGAGGGTGGGAAGGTGGTGAAGGTAAGGGAAGGTGGTGAATGGTAGGAAAGTTTGGTGAAGGGATGGGAAGAGGGTGAAGGGAAGTGAAGGTGGTGAAGGGTAGATAACGTGGTGAAGGGTAGGGAAGAAGTTGAAGTGTGGGAAAGATGGTGGAGGGAAAGGAATGTAGTGAGAGTAGGGAAGAGAGTGAAGGGTAGGGAAGGTGGTGAAGGGTAGGGAAGGTGGTGAAGGGTAGGGAAGGTGGTGAAGGGTAGGGAAGGTGGTGAAGGGTAGGGAAGGTGGTGAAGGGTAGGGAAGGTGGTGAAGGGTAGGGAAGGTGGTGAAGGGTAGGGAAGGTGGTGAAGGGTAGGGAAGGTGGTGAAGGGTAGGGAAGGTGGTGAAGGGTAGGGACAGACAAGATGTAATCAGACAAGGACAAAGTTACACAATTAAGGAAGGTAATAATTTAGGAAATAATTTCCCCTCTAAATGTTAAGTGGATTGTTTAAATAACAAATAATTAGTAAACATTAGATATTAAATTAAATTCCTCCGAGTATTCGTGTTCCGTACACAATAATACACATTCAGTAAGAGCGTAGCAGAGCGCCGCCACATTCTCAGGTCGGGGCGGCGTCAGCTGACTCCCTCACCACCAGAGACAATTGTAGAACTGCAGTTGTTCCAGTTAGGTCTCACTAATATATTAGTTGATAAAAAAATTATCATATTTTAATAATTCAACAAATTAATTCTCTTAATTAATTCGATTTAAAAATAATCATAATTTAGAGGCCTCAGTTTATAAACAATGTAATTCTCTCTGTGACTCAGGAGTCGGGGAGGAAGAGGTTCTCGACGTCATTACCGGCTTATATACCACAGGTCGGCAGAGCTGGCGCGTTGGTTCCTAACACAAATTCCCTTCATATGGCTGCGAAAATCTGCATAGCTTCGAGCTGCTCAGTTGTGGCTGTTCTCCGCCTCACAGTAGACAAGTTACCTAACAACCTGACCTGTGATTTGGCCATTTCAATGTGTATATGTGTATGAGTTTTGTCAGGGAGTGAGTGTGGTCACGGAGGGTCAGAACACCAACACTTAATGTGAGAGACGAGGCTTTCGTTGATTTAATTTGGAACTAACCACTAAATATGCACGTGATCTTTATATACTGATACATTGTATAAATTATTGAAGAACTAATGCAGAATGTTACGGCAGGAGTTGTTAGTTGGGGCTTAACTACGGGTCGCCGTGATCAGCCCAACCTGCCCACTTAAAAATAACGTCACTTTATGCTCGTATGCGCTCTATGGCCAAAAATGGACGTAATTTGAATTGAAATCGGAACACAAGTTTTTTTTTTATTTATAAAAGAAAATTACAAAATACAAACATAAAAACCACATACAAGAAACCATGAGTACATACATGATACACAATACAGGATACAGGAACACAACAGGCAAAGAACCCAAACACAAGAATAATCAAAGAGAAATATACATGATACAAAGCATATAACAAACCCCAACACGGGCACATAAGACAAGCTAAAAGCATTACAGGACACGAGGCATTAATAACAGAAAACAGAACCACACAGGGAACCGTAAGCACAAAAAACAAACAAAAGGCACAAAAAACATGCCAACGACCAAAAGGCCGTAAGAACACAAGTACAAAATATATACCACCACCATACTAAACACACCACTACAGCAGCACAATAGCACAACCAGCCAAGCACACTACAGACAAAGCTGGAAGTTTAAAACCACACAGAACATATACAGAAAGACACAAGCATACGCAAACCCCACACAAGCAACCCATAAGCAGAAAAAAACGGAACACGCAGGAACCGGAAAACAAACCCCACCGACCCAGACACACACATGCATCCCCACCCCACACTCACGCACCCAGGCGCAAGCAACCCCACAGCACACAACAGTCAACAAAGAGGATATTTCTCAGGAAACTTCCACGACGGATACTTCCGCTTATAAGCCTCCCATATTAAGTACTCCAGTTCGGTAGGTGAACGGCCCTCACGACACCGCGGGTACTCCATATACTCGGGAAGCACCACATCCGGCGAAAGCGGTCACGCCCAACCACGGTACACCGAAGACGAAGAACTCAACTCGGGAGGCAGGAACACCGCCGCCGAGGAAGCAAGAGACACCGGAATAGCGGGCGGAGGCTGCCGAGGCCGCAACACTGCTCCCGACAAAGCAGGAGACACACAAGAAATGGCTGGAGACGTGTGGGACGGCAGAACCGCCGCCGACGAAACAGGGGACGGGGGAGGGGGCACGGAACTCTCAGAGCGTGCAGCTTTCTTCAATACTATCACCAAGTCACCACGTCCACTCTTAACGCCGCAAGGGGGGAACCACCCCCCACGGGGAACCGGAACCATCCGACGCAGGCGACCCACCCGAAGCAAGAGATACCGGCCCCACACCGGCCCCCACCCCAACAGCAGGAGCCACACCAGGGCCCACACCATCCACCGGACCCACACCAGCACCAGACGCACCATCCTCGCACTCCACAAAGGAACAGCTCTCAGAAGAAACATCGACACTCGCCGCATCCTCACATTCCTCTGCCCACCAACGAGGAGGTGAAGCACCCGCATCCATACGTGAACGCTTGGGGACAGGCCGTTGATCATCGGAGCTGTCACCCCCTGCAGGAGGCACCCGAGAAGAGCCAGTGGTACACTGTTCCCCAACCGGGGTAGCACGACCCCGCAAAATGTCAACCTCAACAACACAGGGGACGAGACCGCCACCCACAGATGAGACAGGAGAAGGAACAGGCACGGCCGCAGGAGGGGAAAGGTCCAACACAGGTGAGGGCGCCGGCAAAGACGTCGAAGGCAACAGAGGTGCAGAGTCGGAAACAGGTGCAGAAGCCGGTGTAAGCGACGAGACAGACTGCGGGGGCGGAGCCGCACACACCACCACCTTGTCGTGTATACCACCGTCCACACACGCAGGGCCAACAGCCACCACCGGGTCAGCAGGCGGCAGGGTAACCTCCCCACCCACTCCATCACTAGGCGGCAGGTCCTGCGCCACCAACGGGGAAAAATCCTAGTGTCGGAACAAATTAATAGGTGCAGCCGCGACCCCGGTGCAATCAGCTGTCAGATGCCCTTCAATGTCACAACGAAAACATTGTCGAGGCTGTCCCGCGTAGAACGCCCGCATAGTGTAGCTCATCAAGATCACCGCGGAGGGAACAGGAGACTTGAGCTGCAGGCCGAGAGTCCGGGTCCCACACGAGACACCACGCCATCTGCCGACAGAGACGGAGTTCATCTGGATGGAAACGACAGTCCCAAACTGGCCAAAATACTGTCGAAGCAAAGCTTCCGTGAATTCAAACAGCACACCATACAGGGCCACATACGTCACCGAGCAGCACCGGTCAGAGATAGTGACAATACCACCGTCCCCAGGGAGAGGAAGAAAGTGCCCATCGTAACGGGCCACAAAGTCTCTATAGACTGCAGCGGAGTTAAATTTAACAAGTGCCCGATAAGTGGACAACAGTTGGAGCCCGTACAGATTGGCAACATATCCAACAGGACAATCTCAAGGGCCAGGTAAGACGCACGTCCAGAAAATTCCAAACCCACTGTCTTAGAGCGGCGAATAGGGGGGAGGGGGGGTACCCATGGCGCCAACGCAACAACAACACCCTCCCACACGGAATTCCTAGTAACAACTAGGGAGCGCTTGGCGACCACGTCTAGACCCCCTGGCGGTCAGGCCTGCCGGAACACAAACTGATGTACTATCCCGTTTTTTGTTTGAATCCTCCGTCTTACTCGGTAAGGTTAGCAGAGGAAACTTTCAATTAACGTTTTCATGACGTTTTCAAACTCCAGCTAAATTTCCAGCCCACCTAACCTACCAGAGGACCCTTAACTTACTGTTTTGGGAAAAAAATCCTCAATTTGTTTTTATTTTTTATTTTTCAAATTACGTCCATTTTCGGCCACACGGGCAAACGGCCAAATTCAGACGTAGATTGGGCAGTAAGAGAGCAGATTGGGGGCCCTTGTTCTGACCTACGGATTCCTTCAGCCAATTAAGACTTAATACCTTGTTACTAACGACAGTTTAGATAATCCAGTGCCTATTAACAAATAAACAAAGGAAATTTAACTGTCAAATTAAATAGAACCTAAATTTAGAGGGCACTGAATTATTTTAATTTTATCAATAAATATTTAACCCCCCCCCCCCCCCAACTGTGGGGTTTTGTGCAACACATTGCCATTAGTTACAGTCAATTAGTGATTTAAGACAGAATAATTACCATACCCACATAACCCCCACAGAACGACTATTACGGAATCAACGTTATTCGCTACAGCGGAATTTTCATTGATGAATAATAACAATGGTATTTGATATAGTAATCACACTAATGTGATGTTTCAATGAGTAACTTGACACGTGAGTGCTTGGGAACACCCACGCATAGGTTCGAGTCCTCATCACGGCTCTTATGGATTTTATCACTTGAAATAATATAATTAAACAACGTATGTGCAGCAAGTGACTGAACATATTCATGAGATTACTTTCAAAATCCGCACACAAGTTTACTAACAATAAAATCTAAAGAAAAGGTGAACAGAGAGGAACAACCATGGAAATTTGCAGTTGCAATTTGGTGTCAATGAGACCATTGCTGATGTGAGAGGCAATGAAGAATAAATATGCTAACAAACTGTTCAATTGTCGCCTCATAATATAGTGGCAGTAATTGGCTACAAGATTTGTTTTTTCATTTGGTCTGTATTCACCTAGTTGTACTCACCTAGTTGTGCATGCGGGGGATGAGCTCTGATCTTTCGGCAGCCTCTTAACTGTCAGTCAATCAACTATTACTAACTATTAACTATTTTTTCAAAGACACACACACACACAAAGAAGCAGCCCGTAACAATTGTCCATCTCCCAGGTACAAATTTACTGCTAGGTAACAGGGGCATCAGGGTTAAAGAAACTGTCTATTTTGTTTCTCGCCGGCGCCGGGATTCGAAACCCGGTCCACAGGATTACGTGTCCAGCGTGCTCTCCAGTCAGCCACCACTATCCCCTCTGTGGTGGGGAAGGGAATTATTAGGAGAAAACGTCAAGCCCCCACGACTATATAGCACTTGGAAGGGGTCAAGATAAGGTTCAGGGATGTAGGGATGGGACGGGGGAAAGGAATGGTGCCCAACCACTTGGACGGTCGGGGAGTGAACGCTGACCTAAATAACGCGAGACCGTCGCTCTACCATCCAGCTTCAAGTGGTTGGGCATTCTGTGGTGGGGCCTCAGATTGGCAAGGATCCAGTGGAGTCTCAATGGGTTCAGTCTTTGGCCTGCACTGTTTCTGATATATGTAAATGCTCTCCCGGAGGATATAGAATCGTTCCTTTCATTGTGTGCTGATGATGCAAAAATTATGAGGAGGATTAAGACGGAGGAAGATAGTACGAGGCTACATGATGACCTAGACAAACTGAATAAATGGTCCAACAAATGGCTACTAAAGTTCAACCCGAGTAAATGTAAGGTTACGAAACTAGGCAGTGAGGAAAGATTTAGGAGTTGATATAACACCAAACCTGTTTCCTGAAGCTCACATAAAAATCCGCACACAGAGTAGATGCTAGTGGCTGAGTGGAGAGCACGCTGGACACGTAATCCTGTTGATCGGGGTTCGATTCTCTGCTTCTTCTTCCTGAAGACGCCGGGACAGTCATATATACTACATACGTATGATCAATCCTGGAGTATGCGGCCCCAGGACGGAGCCTGTACCTTGTCAAGCACAAGATGAAGCCTGAAAAAATTCAACGGTATATCACAAGGCTAGTCCCAAAAATAAGAGGCACAAGTTACGAGGAAAGGCTGCGCAAAATGCACCTGACGACAGTGAAAGACAGAAGAGTAAGAGGAAACATGATCACTACCTACAAAATTCCCAGAGGAATTGACAAGGGTAGATAAAGATAAACTGTTTAATACGGATGGGACATGAACAAGGGGACACAGGTGGAAACTGAGTACCCAACTGAGTCACAGGGAGGTTAGAAAGAACTTTTCAGTGTCAGAGTTTTTAACAAATGGAATGCATTAGGCAGTGATGTGGTGGAGGCTGACTCCATACACAGTTTCAAATGTATATATGATAGAACCCAGTAGGCTCAGGATTATGTACACCAGTTGATTGACAGTTGGGAGGCAGGACCAAAGAGCCAGAGCTCAACCCCCGCAAGAGGAAATGTAGATGTTTATCTCTCAGAATGTTTGGTAATATGATTATTGTTTGTGATGTGTGTCTATGTATATATTAACACGATGTACTGAACGGGGTGAGAATAGCTTGAGCTACCTCATCCTTTTGTGTGTATTTTACCTCAATAAACTTATTTCAATTTCAATTTCAAACCCACGCAAGTACAACTAGGTGAGTACACACACACACACACACACACAGCCACTTTGGCCAAACGAAACCATCGTGAACACTTTTCATCATGACACAGAACCTCGGCAGCCGTCACCGCTGCTTCCACAATTATCAATCACTCGTGCTTCTTCCTCGCTGTGTGCCCAACCACTTGGGATGGACGGTAGAGCGACGGTCTCCTTCCATGCAGGTCGACGTTCAATCCCCGACCCTCCAAGTGGTTGCGCACCATTCCATCCTTCAATCCCATCCCAAATCGTTATCCTGATCCCTTTCAATGCTATATTGTCTTAATTACTTGGCACTTTCTCCTGATGGTTCTCTATCCTGAGATCGTGGCTCAGAGGGTTGTTCCCAGGGTTGTGGCATCATGTCGTGGCTCAGAGGGTTGTTCCCAGGGTTGTGGCATCATGTCGTGGCTCAGAGGATTGTTCCCAGGGTTGTGGCATCATGTCGTGGCTCAGAGGATTGTTCCCAGGGTTGTGACATCATGTTGTGGCTCAGAGAGTTGTTCCCAGGGTTGTGGCATCATGTCGTGGCTCAGAGGGTTGTTCCCAGGGTTGTGGCATCATGTCGTGGCTCAGAGGGTTGTTCCCAGGGTTGTGGCATCATGTCGTGGCTCAGAGGGTTGTTCCCAGGGTTGTGGCATCATGTCGTGGCTCAGAGGGTTGTTCCCAGGGTTGTGGCATCATGTCGTGGCTCAGAGGGTTGTTCCCAGGGTTGTGGCATCATGTCGTGGCTCAGAGGGTTGTTCCCAGGGTTGTGGCATCATGTCGTGGCTCAGGGGGTTGTTCCCAGGGTTGTGGCATCATGTCGTGGCTCAGGGGGTTGTTCCCAGGGTTGTGGCATCATGTCGTGGCTCAGAGGGTTCTTCCTAGGGTTGTGGCATCATGTCATGGCTCAGAGGGTTGTGGGAGCGGTGAGAGCAAATTTGTGCTGTACACCGATGCAGTCACGGTCCCGAGGACGGACCACACGTCGCGGCCAGGCATTAATAAACAAAAATATTAAGATAACCAAAGAAATTGGCAGAATTTCCCAACGACTCCAGATTGCAATAGGCTGCGCTGCAGGCACCTCTCCGACCTGCACCAGGAAGTCCTTCAGACCCCTCACCAGCCGGAGAGTCTGCTGATGCCGCAGGAATGTGCCCACGAAGGGCACACTATCCCAGAAAGGCTCCAGCTCCACGTCACCATCGAGCAGCGATTCATCACAGTCAATCGCAGGCGGGAGGAGGTGGAGGAAGACGGCCAGCTGCCTCAGCAGGTGAAGGAGGCTATATTAGTTCTTGTGCCACTCAAGAACCTGTAGTCGAAGGAGATGCAGGTGGGAATGTCTCTCCGCTTCCTGGCTTGTCATCCACACTTGCACCATCCCTACCATCACCAACCCAGTCATCAACATAAATAAATTAATGAACTTATTCATTTTCTAATTCATTTTGAATCAAATTTTTGAATAAATAAATTAATACACCAAAATATAGAAATAATTCTATATACCATGAAGGGTAAACATATGCAAATAAAGTCAATATCACAGATGGATTAAATATAGCTAGGTTTTCAGTGTTTCATAGTTGGGCTGGAAGTGTTGATGCACGGCCAAAGTGCTTTGTGAAACTTGGACATGACCACCACCTACAAAGTCAAGGAAGATTCGTATTACTGCAGTGTGAAATAGCTATAATGATAAGGATGTCCGTATCACTATCTATCTATCCATGTCTGAGGGGCAGTCTCCTGGGTCTTAGGAAAGAGACATGGACAAAGTCGACCTATTGGGCCTATGGTGAAGAGCAGGTGAAGGGTAGGGAAGGTGGTGAAGGGTAGGGAGGGTGGTGAAGGGTAGGGAGGGTGGTGAAGGGTAGGGAGGGTGGTGAAGGGTAGGGAGGGTGGTGAAGGGTAGGGAGGGTGGTGAAGGGTAGGGAAGGTGGAGAATGGTACGGAAAGTTTTGAAGGGCAGGGAAGGTCGTGAATGGGAGGGAAGCTGATGAAGGGTACGGATGGTTGTGAAAGTTAGGGAACGTGTTGAATGGTAGGGAAGATTGTGAATGGTAGGGAAGGTAGTGAATGGTAGGGATGGTAGTGAAGAGTAGGGAATGTGGTGAAGGGTAGGGAAGTTTCTGAAATATAGGGAAGGTGGTGAAGGATTGGGAACGTGGTGAAGGGTTGGGAAAATGATAAAGGGTTGGTAAGGTGGTGAAGGGTAGGGAAGGTGGTGAAAGGTAAAGAAGGTTCTTAAGGGTGGGGAAGGTGGTGATGGGTATGGAAGATTGTGAGGGGTCGAGTAGGTTGTGAAGGTAAGGGGAGGCGGTGAAGAGTAGGGAAAGTGGTGAAGGGTAGGGAATATGAAGAAGGGTTGATAATTTGATGAAGGGTAGGAAAGGTGGTGAAGTGTAGGGATGGTGGTGAAGGGTGTGGAAGATTGTGAAGGGTAGGGAAGGTGGTGAAGGGTGAAGATTGTGAAGGGTAGGGTAAGTGGTGACGGGTAGGGTGGTGATAGGAAGAGAAGATGATGAGATGTAGGGTAGTTAGTGAAGGTTGTGAAGGGAAGGGAATTGAAGTTGATGAAAGGTAGGGAAGGTGAAGAAGTGTTGGGAACGTGGAGATGGGTTGGAAAAATGGTGAAGAGTAGGGATAGTGGTAAAGGGCAGGGAAGGTTGTGAAGGGAAGGTTGTGAAGGATAGGGAAGATGGTTAAGGGTAGGAAAGGTGGTGAAGGGTTGGGAAGTTGACGGAGGATAGCGAAAGTGAAGAAGGGTTGGGAAGGTTGTGAAGGGAAGGGAAGGTGGTGAAGGGAATGGAACGTGGTGAAGGATAAGAAGAGTGGTGAAGAGTGAAAAAGGCGGTGAAGGGGAGGGAAGATTCCTACCACCCACAACCCTCCTCCTCCTCCACCCAAAGTTCCTTCCACCCACAACCCTCCCCGTGCACCACCCAGAGTTCCCTCCACCCACAACCCTCCCCCAGCACCACCCAGAGTTCCCTCCACCCACAACCCTCCCCCTGCACCACCCAGAGTTCTCTCCACCCAGAACACGCCCCCAGCACCACCCCGAGTTCCCTCCACCCACAACCCTCCCCCAGCACCACCCAGAGTTCCCTCCACCCACAACCCTCCCCCAGCACCACCCAGAGTTCCCTCCACCCACAACCCTCCCCCAGCACCACCCAGAGTTCCCTCCACCCACAACCCTCCCCCAGCACCACCCAGAGTTCCCTCCCCCAGCACCACCCAGAGTTCCCTCCACCCACAACCCTCCCCTAGCACCACCCAGAGTTCCCTCCACCCACAAACCTCCCCCTGCACCACCCAGAGTTCCCTCCTCCCACAACCCTCCCCCAGCACCACCCAGAGTTCCCTCCCCCAGCACCACCCAGAGTTCCCTCCACCCACAACCCTCCCCCAGCACCACCCAGAGTTCCCTCCACCCACAACCCTCCCTCAGCACCACCCAGAGTTCCCTCCACCCACAACCCTCCCCCAGCACCACCCAGAGTTCCCTCCACCCACAACCCTCCCCCAGCACCACCCAGAGTTCCCTCCACCCACAAACCTCCCCCAGCACCACCCAGAGTTCCCTCCACCCACAACCCTCCCCCAGCACCACCCAGAGTTCCCTCCACCCACAACCCTCCCCCAGCACCACCCAGAGTTCCCTCCACCCACAACCCTCCCCCTGCTCCACCCAGAGTTCCCTTCACCCACATCCCTCCCCCAGCTCCACCCAGAGTTCCCTCCACCCACATCCCTCCTCCTGCACCACAGAGAGTTCCCTCCACCCACATCCCTCCCCCAGCTCCACCCAGAGTTCTCTCCACCCACATCCCTCCCTGCTCTTAGGGAAGGTGGTGAAGAATAAGGAAGGTTGTTAAGGGTAGAGAAAGGGTTGTAGGGTTGGGAAGGTGGGGAAGGGTTAGGAAGGATGTGAAGGGTAGGGACGGTTGAGAAGGGATGTGAAGGTTATGAAGGTTAGGGAAGATGGTGAAGGGTAGGAAAAATGGTGAAAGGAAGGGGAGATTGTGAAAAGTAAGGTCGAAGGTGGTGAAGGGCTGATTAGGTGGTGTTGGGTTGGGAAGGTGGTGAAGGGTAGGGGAGGTTGTGAAGGGTAGAGAATGTGGTGAAGTGTAGAGAATGTTCCCTTCACCACAACCCTCCCCCTGCTCTACCCAGAGATCCCTCCCTCCCCAGAGGAAGGGGTGGTGGTAAAGGGTAAGGATGGTTGTGAAGGGTAGGGATGATGAAGTTTTGGGATGGTTGTAAAGGGAAGGGAAGGGGGTGAAGGTTAGGGAGGGTTTTGAACGGCAGGGAAGGTGGTGAAGGGTATAGAAGATGGTGAAAGGATGATTAGATGGTGCAAGGCAAGAAAGGTAGGAAAGTTAGGGGAAGATTGTGAAGGGAAAGGGTTGTGGTGAAGGGTAGGGAAGGTAGTGCAGGGAAGGGAACCTAGTGAGGGTAGGAAACGTAGTGAGGGTAGGGAGGATAGTGAAAGGTTGATTAGGTGGTGCAAGGTAGGGAAGGTAATAAGGATAGTGAAGATGGTGATGGGTAGGGCAGGTAATGAAGTGTAGGGGAGGTTGTGAAGAGTAGTGAAAGTGGTGAAGGGTAGGGAAGGTGGTGAAAAGGTGATTAGGTGTGAAGGGTAAGGAAGGTGGTGAATGGTTGGGACGGTGGTTTAGGGCTGGGAAGGTCGTGAAGGGTGGAGAAGATTGTGAAGGGTAGTGAAGGTGGCGAAGGGTAAGAAACGTATTGAAGGTAGGGAAGGTGGTGAAGGGTAGGGAAAGTATTGAGGGTAGGGAAGGTGGTGAAGGGTAGGAAAGATGTTAAGGGTTTGGAAGGTGGTGAAGGGTAGGGAAGGTTATGAAACGTTAAGAAGATTGAGAAGGGAAGGGAAAGTGGTGGTGACGTGTAGGGAAGGTGTTGAAGGGTAAGGAAGGTAGTGAAGGGAAGGAAAGGTTATGAAGGGTTTAGATGGTGGTAAAGGGTTGATTAGGTGGTGAAGGGTAGGGAAGCTGTTGAAGGGTGAGAAAGGTGGTAAATGGTAGGGAAGATGGTGAAGGGTAGGGAAGGTGGTGAAGGGAAGGTGGTGAAGGGAAGGGAAGGTGGTGAAGGGAAGGGAAGGTGGTGAAGGGAAGGGAAGGTTGGTGAAGGGCAGGGAAGAGGGTGAAGGGAAGGTGGTGAAGGGTTGGGAAGAGGGTGAAGGGAAGGTGGTGAAGGGTTGGGAAGAGGGTGAAGGGAAGTGAAGGTGGTTTAGGGTAGGTAAGGTGGTGAAGGGTCGGTAAGGTGGTGAAGGGTAAGGAAGGTTGAGAAGGGTTGGGAAGGTGAAGATGGATTGGGTGATGATAGGTAGAGAAGATTTCGAAGGGTATGGAAGTTAGTGAAGTTGGTGAAGGGTAGATAAGGTGGTGAAGGGTATATAACGTGGTGAAGGGTAGGGAAGAGGTTGAAGTGTGGGAAAGGTGGTGGAGGGTAGGGATGGTAGTGAATGATAGGGAAGGAGGTGATTGGTAGGAAAAGAGATGATTGGTAAACAAGGATGTGAAGGGTAGGGAAGGTTGTGACGAGTAGGGAAGGTTGTGACGGGTAGGGAAGGTGGTGAACGGTACGGAAGATGGTGAAGGGTAGGCAAGGTGTTGAATGGTAAGAAATGTGGTAAAAGGTAGGGAAGGTTGTTAAGGGTTGGGGTAGTGGTGAAAGGTAGATTAGGTGGTAAAGGGAAGGGAAGTGGATGAAGGGTAGAGAAGGTGTTGAAGGGTAGAGAATGTGGTGCAGCGTATGGAACGTTCCCTCCACACACAACCCTCCCCCTGCACCACCCAGAGTTCCCTCCACCCACAACCCTCCCCCAGCACCACCCAGAGTTCCCTCCACCCACAACCCTCCCCCTGCTCCACCCAGAGTTCCCTCCACCCACAACCCTCCCCCTGCACCACCCAGAGTTCCCTCCACCCACAACCCTTCCCCAGCTCCACACAGAGTTCCCTCCACCAACAACCCTCCGCCTGCACCACCCAATTCCCTCACCCTTCTAACCCCTCCCCTCTCCCCATTCTCAATCACTCGGCCGCGAAATTTTAAATAACCTAAACACTTTCCTATTTCGCATATTGTTAAAACAGTGAAATATTTACCTATACCCGTACCCCAATATATAGTTTTATGTGCATGCAATGGAACACCGTCGAGGGCGCTCAGTTCCACCCTCGTGGAACAGCTGTGCTTGTATTGCTAAACAGTTAATACGTCACCTTAACATAAATGCTACATGTGCCCGAAGATCTGTGCATTCTAATGGCTTTAGGCATAGTATATATAATATCTCTGTCTTGAAATCCAACATTCTGCTTGTAACTCATTTTGTACATATGTACTAGTCCCTAAATATACTATTATTATTATAACGTTACGTACTCTTTACACGTTAACATTCTCCACATAATGTGTTAACTCCTGTTAATACAGCCTTATTCCTTATGCTGCCCTTAGTCTTCTTATCCACCACCTGCAGGTATAGGCTAACACTTCACCTCATTTCCCATTGAACAAGAAATACATTACTAGCAATCTTAAGTCATCTTTAAGTATTATAGGTTAATACCAAACTGATTAGAAATGCAGAGTCAAATATCGTGTCTCCATATTCTAACATATACCCACATAATCCCACATATTCTTACTTATTCTCACATACTCCAAAACACTAGAAGTAAAACCTGAATTATAGAATCAATTTCAGCAGACTACAGAAACAAGACGTTCTAGTTAACTAACCCATTCAAACACAGTCAAAGACAGCCAGACAGACGCAGTCAAAGACAGCCAGACAGACACAGTCAAAGACAGCCATCCAGACACTGCCAAAGACACCCAGACAGACACAGCCAAAGACACCCAGACAGACAGACAGCCAGCCAAAGACAGCCACAGTCAAAGACAGCCAGACACAGTCAAAGACAGCCAGATAGACACAGCCAAAGACAGCCAGATAGACACACACAATAACTTATCCAACTCATTTATGTGAGATTTTTCTCTACGCCTACCTCCCTTAAGAGGTGGACTACAAGTTTAAAGTCTGCTCACGGCAGTTAAGCATGAGTCCAGTAGAAAAAGGAAAAGCGGGAGCAAACCGCCAGGCCTCCACCACCAAGGGTGAAAACCTGTCCACAATAGGCCGCTGGCTGCTGCTAGTTAAACAGGACTTTAAACTAATAAAGGGTAACCGACGGGTTCTCACAATCAAATATTTATATATGATGTGGCGCTATGAATTGGAATTCGAATTCCCAAGAACAGCCGCCTTATCAAGATCACATCAACATTTAATAATATGCAGAAATATGGTGGAATAATATGGTTGAAGGGTTGACATCAAAGACTGTTTTCTATAACATAACAATTTATTAATAACAAGAGACTAACTACTACATTACAGAGTTTACATTACGTTAATGTCAATCCAGTGGCACGATAACAAACAGCTAAATAGAAACCCTTGCTGTGAGGCTGCATACTGAACTAACCTGAACACAGGTGTGCCCACTGATGACGCAATACTGCAAAACAAAGAAAAATATCACAGACTAAGTTACACCACAGCGAATGGTTACGTTATTGTACATCAAGTGGCATTTGCAACACAGCTATTCAACAGCCCCTCGAGAAGTGACAGCAGGCTCCATCTTGCTGACACTTCGGGCTGACAACATGAACTAACTGAACAAATGAAGGATCCACTGAAACAAAGACACAAGCAGGCAATCAATAGTGTCACGGTTTCCCTGACAGCTACTATAATCACAAACTTCGGGGTCCTCCCGCCCCCCAGGAGAGACCCACGTAACTAGGCGGAAGTCTAACAGTGACTCCCCCCTATCACAACCCCGTGTGAACACTCTTTGCAACTCCCACTAAGAAGTTGCCCTGTTGTAACCCGATACACAGACAGGCAAGGCGGGATTCTGGGACACAGCTCCACAGATCCCTAGACGACTCTACTCTCGTCACCAGACGACAACCAAAAGAAATTGCCTGAAGTGATTAATTACGTTAATTGACTGATCGCAGCAGTCAGCAACAAAGTACCACGGTAATCACAAACAATTGTCTCCCACTAGACAACAATATGATGATACTCTACGTTAATCTTTAACACTTGTCTCTTGTTAACAATAACTCAACATATTACACCACACTTGACTCCTTGCAAGTATTCAGTGAGTAATTCTCAATTAAGGTCAAACGGACCACTAATTACATCCCCATTGAGTTACGTTAACTAAGCCTACCCTAACATGGTAGCTTCTCCACAGTCTGTGTCAAAAAAAATTACGATTGAGCGTTAATTACCCTAATTAACCCACTAATTACTGAACCATTAATTAACTGTCACCAGGACCGATAATTAATCATCCATAAATACGTCTCACTCCGCACTGCCTAAGCAGGTCTCATCAAACACTGTGAATTCACGGGAAAGGAGTTAATTACCCTAATTAACAAGATGTGCCAATAATCCACTGTCCTCAGACAGGATATGATTAATACAACGATTTATGCTAGCTCCATGACCTCGCTTTACCGAGTCACCGGAGCTCTCCAATGCTAATTACTCCACTAATTAACATGAGCCACTAATTGCTATACCCCTGAAAGGTAATTAGTCTCGAGCATATTACGTTAACACAAATACTGACAGACTCTGACAGAACCTCTCCCACTACGTGAATTCATGATGAGAAGGCTAATTACATAATTAGCTAGAGTGGTTAATTAACTGTCACATGGACAATTAATTGCTCCCGAGACGTATCTCCTTCTAGCTCAACACTGTTCTCTCTTATAACAGCCCTCACTCACTCCACAATACTAAGTGTGCACCCCTTATCCAGTTAATTACCCCTTAATTAACTCACTGAATCCTTAAATCCTCAACATAACTTAAAGAAACAAAGTAACCCAAGCGTTACATAGGTCACACTATAATGGCATGCAACAACACATCAGCACTGCCCACATATGGTTGCAGCTACTGTAATTCGCTAATTACTGTGCCCACACAATAAAAACACATGGTTGTGCAACACACACAAGTATACTAATATTACTGCCCCTCCTCTTTTACTTCTTGCACCCGCTTGCAAAGGAATACTGTGAACACACACATACCTCAGCCAGGCAATTAACCCATCAATTGCCTGCTCTCAATAAGTACTGTGAATTCCCCTGAATAATCCTAGAGGTCCCTTAAACCCTCAACACAGTTCCTGGGGCAATAATATTGTATAAACTGAAACAATACTGCACAAACCTGCAACACAATGATGCCGTCAGCATACCCCACGTGCTAATGACATCATTAGGCAATCAGTCAGCAATCACACCTACTGACTTACCACACAATACAGTACATAAACATGCAAATGAACACACAGGAATGACATTCACATAATCAAAGGAAATTATATCACCAAGTAGTATGTACTAATTACACAGACTCCAGGGGTCCCCACTGACTCCACTGTCTACCTCTAATGATTATAATTTTACGGTACTTCTATGGCATTAATCCAGCCTGAACGATTATATAGAATCGACAGGCTGGATCACTTATACGGTAAATCTCTACACTGACTGGTTACATCCTCTAGTCAGTCTACTAACATACTAGCATACAGCGTGGTCCCGTGTATAATCTCTATCTCCAGGTACCGCCCCTACCCGACACCTGGATTCCACTGACAGCTGCCCCTCAGCTGTTTTTCTAGCCTGGCAGGCTCTGAGATAACTCTTACCGTGAATATCCACCGGTACCCAACACACTGTAATAGTACACATTTCTACTCCTTTCTACTGCCCTCTTTCCCTCATTTTTCCTCATTACCAAAGTTACTACCACACTAGCTGACACACTTAGCTGCTTGCTCCTCATGCGTCGACAAGATGTGGCCCTAGGCTGTCCCGGGAAAGTGGCCAAGGCATGTGGCCACAGCGCCCCTCCCGAGCTGAGAGAGGGGGGGGGGTTGGGTGGCCGGCGTTCGGGTGGCCTGAGTGGCGCATGACGTCATAACACCCCACCGGCCGGGCTGGCAGGCGGGGTGGTGTTTGCCTGGGTGGGTGCCCTCCACCCGTGGGTGGGTGCCTTCCACCCGTGGGTGGGTGCCCTCCACCCGTGGGTGGGTGCCCTCCACCCGTGGGTGGGTGCCCTCCACCCGTGGGCGGGCGCGCACATGGGTGCCGCCCACAGGAGTACCCACGCGGCTGGGGAATCTCAACCCAATCAGACTAGAGCCTGCCTGGCTCAACACTGTGGTGACAATGGCCGGCGGCGTCCCCATACTGACGCAGCCTGGCAGAATGCAAAGTCCAACATGGGCCTGTAATATCACATACGTGTACACTGCCCAACATCAATTGTCCATTGCCACTAGACAGGATACTCAGACCCGAGGGATGAGGGATCAATCTGATACACCATGAGGCTCTGCCAGCCTGCCTCATGCGTTCACACAGTCAACTGTCTCTTAGCTTTTTACTGTTTCTTCCGTAAATCCCTAGCCCCAATTCACTTAATTAGGCCTTGACACAACCCCTGATGGCAGGAGTGCCACCAATCGAGTAATTTGGACGACAGAAGCGATTAACAGGGGGTGGAGGTGGCAAGCGTGCCACCCCCACCCAAACACCTCTTGCTTCCCTGGCCGCCCAATTCAAAACTGAAGATTTCGCGGGCTAAGGGAACTCAAATACCCATACCTTCTCCCTACAATGCCTAGACCAATCAGCTTGGAGCCGGCACAGCTCCTCGTGCCGGACCCAATCATAGTTCTTCGCGCCAAAACTAGGCTTGGACCACACGTGCGGGACCCAATCATATGCCTCCGTCACCCTCGGCGTCTTGTGACGTCACAAGGAGGAGGAGGCCTAAGGAGTGGCGTGATGTCTCCCATGTGGGTGGGGGGGGGGGGGGGCAACGTTCACTCCACTCTCCCCTCCCCCCTGTAAAACCGTTGGGAGAGTCAAGTACCTCCCTACACCACTTCACTCTCAACTCCCATCCTATTTCACAGAAACAGGAAAATCTCTGTAATTCTCTCTACAGAGCAATCACAAACTTCTAACTACTTTCAAGTGATAGTTCGTAACAAAAGCTTTCATCCAACACCCAACAAGCATATGTTATTTTGAAAGCTTCAATTTCTAGAGTGCCTAGCCTAATCTAGAACTAGGAAAAACTAGCTGAGGGATCTAGATCCCTCACAATTTACTTCTCAACAAAATTAAGCGACAGTTTAAAGAAAAGATTTTGAAAATCCAGGTAAATATGTGGATAAAAATTATACTTATCTAAGACATAACCTATTAAATGTAGACTGTCCTATAAATTATATAAACACGTTGGAGGCAGTAGATAGAAGAGAGGAATAAGAAGTGTGAGGGGTTAGAGAATAAAAATGGTAAAAATATACTTAAATATATTGAAAAAATATATTGTGTAACAGTTTTTTTTTATTATTTTCTACCACAAAAGTGGCCACACATTTACAGTGCTAACCAGCATATATACATTTTCTTCTGTCCTCCATGGACAGGATTAGAGATATGTTAAATATATAGTTCAGGGATTTATTGAACAATCAACCACAGGTGATTCGGTGCTTTTAAAATGCTAAGCTAACCTACATACGTAAATACAAAGATACATAGATTTAAGTATGGCCTACATAAATTGTTCGATGTGTCTTTTACATAGTGTCATTAATGTGCATTTACAAATGTGAAATGAAATTCTGATCAGCTTCCATATATACTTTATACACATACATATACATACTCATACATATACGTTCATATACATATATACATACATATATACACACACATGCATTCACATACATTTGTCTCTTTTACTCTGACAGAGTGAGATAGCTGATAGAGAAACTAGTGTGCAGTTAAGCATTTAATCAATGAAGGTGGTGAAGGTGCTTTTACAAGCTCAGGTTATATAGTTACATCACATACATTGTATAATTGATACATTACATGGTCAATCTTGGGTACAAGTCCAATATATCATCAAGTGTTCCAGTACTCCTATAGTAATTACACAGTTCAGCATACCTGAGCCCATGAGGGCGAAAGTCAGTCAATATGGGACATTCTACAATATAATGTTCAAGAGAGTGCATGTTTTCTCTTTCACAAAGTTGACACATTGTGTACTCGACATTTGAGTTTTGAGAAAGCTGCCAGATACGTCTATATCCCAGGCGTATTCTGGCCACTATAACATCACATTGCCGAGTTCTTGTTCTATTAGTCCCATATGTGAATGTCTCCTCACGATATCTATCATAATATTTAATGCTACAACTTTCAGGTCTTTGTGAATTTGTTAGGTCGGCGAGATCTTCATTAGATATTTGTTTAAGTATTCTCTTTGTCACTGCTAATGAAACACCCATATCAGTTTCTACCACTGGTTTTCTACAGGCTGTGGAATGGACAGCATGTGTAACAGGAGTATTTGTGTAACAGTATTATGCTCTAAAGTACATGGTATTGAGATAGAGAAAGGCAAAATGCAAAGTTAGGAATTCACCTAGTTGTGTTTGCGGGGGTTGAGCTTTGCTCTTTCAGCCCGCCTCTCAACTGGGTATGCTAGATGAAATGAATATGTGGAGAGATGTTGGACTGATAGACAAATAGCAAATATACAAAAGTATACAATAGTAAATATACGAAATATATACAATAACAAAAGTTCTTCCTCTTCTATATATTAAAAGAGAACACATTATGCTCAATGTCTCGCCACGACACATGAACGTTCTCAACTTTACCAACTAATATTAAAGCTTGATACAGTGTGGACCCCCGGCAGATACTTTACACCTCGAGTGCTTTAAAGCTTGCTACATCTCCATCAGTGTCCTGGCGCTTTCTCCTGATACTTCCCTTCCATCAGTGTACATAATTGCTGCCCTTTTTTGCCTTATAAAATTATCTGAATCTGATCATCCTATCATGTTATGTGTCTCTAAGAACACGTTTACAGCTGCTTACTCTACACTTGGAACCTTGAAGCAAGTCACCTGTTTGACACTAATTCCGATCCCTGACAGGCCAGACAAATTGACAGGTGGTGGGTCAAGATGGGTTAACCTAGTTGCTTGTGCTGGTACTCCCTTCACCTGACCTATCTCCCATGACCTCAAGACCGGCCAGCTGACCTCTGGTTGGCCAGGCAGCTTGACACCACTTGCTGGACGTGTGTCAGCCGGCAAGTGTATCTACACATACACCCAGTACACAGGAGTACTGTACCCCAGGAGGACTATACCCCACAACTACGATTCTTAGGACGCTTAGCGACCCCCCCTCCCACCCCGGATAAACCCAGCCTACATTTACACTAGTTGTGATTAATTACCGGACATCATAATATGGCTTCAATGGAAACTGAAGGAAATTGTTACGTACCTTAAAAATTGGTGGATTTGTGTCCCGCGATGACCTGTTGCCTGAAAAAAAAATACGATTTTATTTTTTTATTTTTACACCTTTTTATACATTAGGGTCCTCATATTCCACATGAATAATCATATTTTAATCCACATATATAAGCAGCGCCGGTAAATGTGAAGCTTGAGCATCGAGATGTTACTTACTTTTGCCTGAAGGATGAGGTCGCTGGAGCCCCTCGTCTAACAAGGCGAGGCAGGACCAGTGATTGAACACAACACTGCTAGCAACACACACACACACACACACAGACCGAGGAAGAGGACCTAATATTTCAACACAAGACAATAAACACTGCACTAAAGATAAGAGCGACCGACACGTACGTTGTTTTGGAACAGCAGTTACGGTCTACCTTCCTCTAATGTTTCCTGTAGAACACTAAACTATCCAGAGTCGACACTTCGTCGGGGACAGCGGTAGCAGCCTTATCTACCCTGGTGTTTGGACATTGTAGGAACCTTAACTATGCGATTGTTGTCAGCCTTTAAAGCATTATAATTGTTCTGTATACAAGCAGGAATTAACATTACAACAGACAGTTAAATCACTTCGACTAAATACTTGTTTTTAGTTTCCATCAGAAATGGTGATATTTTTTCAAATTAGATTTTCTTATTTCCGTCACTCCACTCCGCTCCACTCCACACATGTTATGACTATACTCTAACTACCCATCCTCAGGCTGAGCTGTTTCAAGCGGCAGCCCTCCCCAGAAATGCAGCAATTAACACTTATGTACAGTGTACACAAAATTTACGTGTTCTTCAATATAAATAATATATATATATATATATATATTAGAGCTAGCGGTATAGTTACGTTGTGTTGAGGTTCTATGGGAAATTATATACCTGAAGCATTTACAGGTGCGATTCGAATACAGGACGTTAGCAAAGCGCTGTTCGAAAAATGTTCGAACTTCATCTCTTGTGAGTCGGGTGTAAAGTCCTAACGTTCATAAACATAGGTTTGACGACTAGATTAATGAGTATTTGGCCTTTGTTTATGAGGCCGGGCTGTGACTTGACCCGCAGAAGTAAAGGGATCAGTTCTTTGTTTCAGAGTGAGAGTAAACTCGTTCAAAAACTCATTCGAAGCCAGGTGATGTTTCATCACAGTTTTGCCTTAAAACCAGCCCGTCCTCGCATACAAAGATCCAAGCATGTTAATCCAGCCGCCAAACCCCCTGTTTATGAATGAAAAGCGGTTTACACACGACACACAACTGATAACGTCCGAACACTTCAGGAACAAGAGCTTCGCTGACGTCTTCTGTTCGAACCACAATTCTATAAGCAGCCCATCCTCCAAACAAAGACCCAAAAGTTATTCCATCCACCCGCCAACCCTCTTTTTATGAATGAAAAACGGTTTACACACGACTCAACTAATTTCGTCCGAACACTTCAGGAACAAGTGCTTCACTGACGAATTTTGTTCGAATCACAACGCTGTAAATGCTTCACCCACATACTACAAATACAAATAATCGCCAACAGAACCTAAACACCTAACCTATCCTATGCCTATATATACACAATATACTAATATATTATAATATTAATTAATACTTGAGAAATTCCCGTTTTGAATGAACAGCATGTTAAAATTTATGAATGCGTCTGTGGGGTTGACTGCTGAATGTAATGGACTTGAGTCGAGGATGGGTTGTATAAATGCTTCACCCACGTACTGCTAATACAAATAATCGCCAACATAACCTAAACACCTAACCAATGCCTAAATATGCACAATACGCTTATATATTATAATATTAATATATATCTGAGAAAATTTCTGTTTTGAATGAACAAATTAAGATTGATGAATGCGTCTGTGGTATCGACCGCTGGATGTAATGGACTTTAGTCGAGGACGGGTTGCTATAAAGGATAAGAAAAGTGGTGAAGAGTGGAGAATGTGGTGAAGGGTAGGGAAGATTCCTACCACCCACAACCCTTCCCCTGCCCCACCCAGAGTTCCCTCCACCCACAACCCTCCCCCTGCTCCACCCAGAGTTCCCTCCACCCACAACCCTCCCCCTGCTCCACCCAGAGTTCCCTCCACCCACGACCCTCCCCCTGCATCACCCAGAGTTCCCTCCACCCACAACCCTCCCCCTGCTCCACCCAGAGTTCCCTCCACCCACAACCCTCCCCCTGCTCCACCCAGAGTTCCCTCCACCCACAACCCTCCCCCTGCTCCACCCAGAGTTCCCTCCACCCACAACCCTCCCCCTGCATCACCCAGAGTTCCCTCCACCCACAACCCTCCCCCTGCATCACCCAGAGTTCCCTCCACCCACAACCCTCCCCCCTGCACCACCCAGAGTTCCTTCCACCCACAACCCAACCCCAGCACCACCCAGAGTTCCCTCCACCCACAACCCTCCCCCAGCACCACCCAGAGTTCCCTCCACCCACAACCCTCCCCCTGCACCACCCAGAGTTCCCTCCCTCCCCAGAGGAAGGGGTGGTGGTGAAGGTTTGGGAGGGTTTTGAACGGCAGGGAAGGTGGTGAAGGGTATAGAAGATGGTGAAAGGTTGATTAGATGGTGCAAAGCAGGAAAGGTAGGAAGGATAGGGAAGATTGTGGAGGGAAAGGGTTGTGGTGAAGATTAGGGAAGGTAGTGCAGGGAAGGAAACCTAGTGAGGGTAGAGAACGTAGTGAGGGTAGGGAGGGTAGTGAAAGGTTGATTAGGTGGTGCAAGGTAGGGAAGGTAATAAGGTTAGTGAAGATGGTGATGGATAGGGAAGTTAATGAAGTGTAGGGGAGGTTGTGAAGGGTAGGGAAGGTGGTGAAGGGTAGGAAAGGTGGTGAAGGGGTGATTAGGTGTGAAGGGTAAGGAAGGTGGTGAATGGTTGGAAAGGTGGTGAATGGTTGGAAAGGTGGTGAATGGTTGGGAAGGTGGTTTAGGGCTGGGAAGGTCGTGAAGGGTGGAGAAGATTGTGAAGGGTTGGGAAGGTGGTGAATGGTAGGGAACGTATTGAAGGTAGGGAAGGGAAGGTTGCGAAGGACGGAAGGTTGTGAAGGATAGGGAAGGTTGTGAAGGATAGGGAAGGTTGTGAAGGATAGGGAAGGTTGTGAAGGATAGGGAAGGTTGTGAAGGATAGGAAAGTTGGTGAAGGTTATGGAAAGTAGTGAGGGGAGGGAAGTGATGCAGTGTAGGGAAGGTGATGGAAGGTTGGGAAGATGGTGAAGGGTATGGAAGGTGGTGAAGGGTAAAAGTGGTGGTGAAGGGTAGGTAATGTGGAGGAGGGTAGGGAAGGTGGTGAAAGGTAGGGAAGGTTTTGAAGGATAGGGAATGTCGTGACGCTAAACCCCGGTTCATTCCGAACACAGCGATTACACAACACATAACACCTTGCCTCAGCAACCGTTACTACCACCGTGTACTCCTACACACACCAGACCCTTGAGGCGTACCACTAGGTTTGTACTGGAACACAATGAGTGAACATATGGAAGGTATTTAAAGGCCGTCGTGTTTTGTCATTTAATTACAAAGAATAGACTGACAAATAATAATATATTAACATACTCTATTAGGTCAATACACTTCCAATACCCATAGACCACTTGACCTCCGCGATCACCACACACACTCATAACTTCCGCCTAAGTCCCTAATACGGAATGATTACTACAACGCTCCACACCCGGTTAGTCTTACATTCAATACTCACATACTGCAGACTTAACTTGGTCACTAAGATCACAACAGGCTCTCGCATAGCTGTCTGCTACACTTCGCTGCTGCCACAAACGGAGACCTCGGAGGACTTGCTAGTTCAACTTCCACAACCAGACTGCCTCCAGCCAACCATGGCCTCAATCATTTCACCACGCCTCTCGAGGAAGGTATAATCCGATTAACCTTATCCCTAGAGCGGTAACCTTGATCCTAGAAGCCTGACGAAGAATAATTCCTCTTTCCAGGAATTATTAATTTGGCTAAACAGCTTTGGTCTTAATCCATTGCCCTTTCTTAGATATGTGATCCATAGTCTGTCTACTTACATGTACTTTCAATCATCATTCGTTAAGTGTTGTAGTAATGATCCTCTAGCTAATAATTCCTACTAACGTGTGGATTACAACAGGAAGGTGGTGACGGGTAGGGAAGGTGGTGAAGGGTAGGGAAGGTTATGCAGGGTTGAGATGGTGCTCATGGGTTGACTAGGTGGTGAAGGGGGTGGGAAGGTGGTGAAGGGGGTGGGAAGGTGGTGAAGAGGGTGGGAAGGTGGTGAAGGTAAGGGAAGGTGGTGAATGGTAGGAAAGTTTGGTGAAGGGATGGGAAGAGGGTGAAGGGAAGTGAAGGTGGTGAAGGGTAGATAACGTGGTGAAGGGTAGGGAAGAAGTTGAAGTGTGGGAAAGATGGTGGAGGGAAAGGAATGTAGTGAGAGTAGGGAAGAAAGTGAAGGGTAGGGAAGAGAGTGAAGGGTAGGGAAGGTGGTGAAAGGTAGGGAAGGTGGTGAAGGGTAGGGACAGACAAGATGTAATCAGACAAGGACAAAGTTACACAATTAAGGAAGGTAATAATTTAGGAAATAATTTCCCCTCTAAATGTTAAGTGGATTGTTTAAATGATAAATAATTTGTAAACATTTGATATTAAATTAAATTCCTCCGAGTATTCGTGTTCCGTACACAATAATACACATTCAGTAAGAGCGTAGCAGAGCGCCGCCACATTCTCAGGTCGGGGCGGCGTCAGCTGACTCCCTCACCACCAGAGACAATTGTAGAACTGCAGTTGTTCCAGTTAGGTCTCACTAATATATTAGTTGATAAAAAATTATCATATTTTAATAATTCAACAAATTAATTCTCTTAATTAATTCGATTTATAAATAATCATAATTTAGAGGCCTCAGTTTATAAACAATGTAATTCTCTCTGTGACCCAGGAGTCGGGGAGGAAGAGAGGTTCTCGACGTCATTACCGGCTTATATACCACAGGTCGGCAGAGCTGGCGCGTTGGTTCCTAACACAAATTCCCTTCATATGGCTGCGAAAATCTGCATAGCTTCGAGCTGCTCAGTTGTGGCTGTTCTCCGCCTCACAGTAGACAAGTTACCTAACACCCTGACCTGTGATTTGGCCATTTCAATGTGTGTGAGTTTTGTCAGGGAGCGAGTGTGGTCACGGAGGGTCAGAACACCAACACTTACGAGAGACGAGGTTTTCGTTGATTTAATTTGGAACTAACCACTAAATATGCACGTGATCGTTATATACTGATACATTGTATAAATTATTGAAGAACTAATGCAGAATGTTACGGCAGGAGTTGTTAGTTGGGGGCTTAACTACGGGTCGCCGTGATCAGCCCAACCTGTCCACTTAAAAATAACGTCACTTTATGCTCGTATGCGCTCTATGGCCAAAAATGGACGTAATTTGAATTGAAATCGGAACACAAGTTTTTTTTTTATTTATAAAAAAAATTACAAAATACAAACATAAAAACCACATACAAGAAAACATTACATACATGATACACAATATAGGATACAGGAACACAACAGGCAAAGAACCCAAACACAAGAATAATCAAAGAGAAATATACGTGATACAAAGCATATAACAAACCCCAACACGGGCACATAAGACAAGCTAAAAGCATTACAGGACACGAGGCATTAATAACAGAAAACAGAACCACACAGGGAACCGTAAGTACAAAAAACAAACAAAAGGCACAAAAAACATGCCAACGACCAAAAGGCCGTAAGAACACAAGTACAAAATATATACCACCACCACACTAAACACCACTACAGCAGCACAATAGCACAACCAGCCAAGCACACTACACACAAAGCTGGAAGTTTAAAACCACACCCAACCACACAGAACATATACAGAAAGACACAAGCATACGCAAACCCCACACAAGCAACCCATAAGCAGAAAAAAACGGAACACGCAGGAACCGGAAAACGAAACCCCACCGACCCAGACACACACATGCATCCCCACCCCACACTCACGCACCCAGGCGCAAGCAACCCCACAACACACAACAGTCAACAAAGAGGATATTTCTCAGGAAACTTCCACGACGGATACTCCCGCTTATAAGCCTCCCATATTAAGTACTCCAGTTCGGTAGGTGAACGGCCTTCACGACACCACGGGTACTCCATATACTCGGGAAGCATCACATCCGACGAAAGCGGTCACGCCCAACCACAGTACACCGAAGACGAAGAACTCGACTTGGGAGGCAGGAACACCGCCGCCGAGGAAGCAAGAGACACCGGAATAGCGGGCGGAGGCTGCCGAGGCCGCAACACTGCTCCCGACAAAGCAGGAGACACACAAGAAATGGCCGGAGACGTGTGGGGCGGCAGAACCGCCGCCGACGAAACAGGGGACAGGGGAGGGGGCACGGAACCCTCAGAGCGCGCAGCTTTCTTCAATACTATCACCAAGTCACCACGTCCACTCTCAACGCCGCAAGGGGGGAACCGGAACCATCCGACGCAGGCGACCCACCCGAAGCAAGAGGTACCGGCCCCACACCGGCCCCCACCCCAACAGCATGAGCCACACCAGGGCCCACACCATCCACCGGACCCACACCAGCACCAGACGCACCATCCTCGCACTCCACAGAGGAACAGCTCTCAGAAGAAACATCGACACTCGCCGCATCCTCACATTCCTCTGCCCACCAACGAGGAGGCGAAGCACCCGCATCCGTACGTGAACGCTTGGGGACAGGCCGTTGATCATCGGAGCTGTCACCCCCTGCAGGAGGCACCCGAGAAGAGCCAGTGGTACACTGCCCCCCAACCGGGGTAGCACGATCCCGAAGAATGTCAACCTCAACAACACAGGGGACGAGACCGCCACCCACAGATGAGACAGGAGAAGGAACAGGCACAGCCGCAGGAGGGGAAAGGTCCAACACAGGTGAGGGCGCCGGCAGAGACGTCGAAGGCAACAGAGGTGCAGAGTCGGAAACAGGTGCAGAAGCCAGTGTAAGCGACGAGACAGACTGCGGGGGCGGAGCCGCACACACCACCACCTTGTCGTGTATACCACCATCCACACACGCAGGGCCAACAGCCACCACCGGGTCAGCAGGCGGCAGGGTAACCTCCCCACCTACTCCATCACTAGGCGGCAGGTCCTGCGCCACCAACGGAGAAAAATCCTAGTGTCGGAACAAATTAATAGATGCAGCCGCGACCCCGGTGCAATCAGCTGCCAGATGCCCTTCAATGTCACAACGAAAACATTGTCGAGGCTGTCCCGCGTAGAACGCCCGCATAGTGTAGCTCATCAAGGTCACCGCGGAGGGAACAGGAGACTTGAGCTGCAGGCCGAGAGTCCGGGTCCCACTCGAGACACCACGCCATCTGCCGGCAGAGACGGAGTTCATCTGGATGGAAACGACAGTCCCAAACTGGCCAAAATACCGTCGAAGCAAAGCTTCCGTGAATTCAAACAGCACACCATACAGGGCCATATACGTCACCGAGCAGCACCGGTCAGAGATAGTGACAATACCACCGTCCCCAGGGAGAGGAAGAGAGCGCCCATCGTAACGGGCCACAAAGTCTCTATAGACAGCAGCGGAGTTAAATTTAACAAGTGCCCGATAAGTGGACAACAGTTGGAGCCCATACAGATTGGCAACATGCACACGCAACATATCCAACAGGACAATCTCAAGGGCCAGGTAAGACGCACGTCCAGAAAATTCGAAACCCACTGTCTTGGAGCGGCGAATAGGGGGGAGGGGGGATACCCATGGCACCAACGCAACAACAACACCCTCCCACACGGAATTCCTAGTAACGACTGGGGAGCGCTTGGCGACCACATCTAGACCCCCTGGCGGTCAGGCCAGCTGGAACACAAAACTGATGTACTATCCCGTTTTTTGTTTGAATCCTCCGTCTTACTCGGTAAGGTTAGCAGTGTGGGAACCGACCTGTGAGATTTATATTTATTTAATTTATATGAATTTATATTTACGTTAATTTATATACTTCGATAGCAATTTGTATAATGATAAGTGGACTGTATTTCTGCAATAATCTCATAATCTCACAAATCGATCCTCTACACATTAGGGGGGTTTATATTAAATTAATTTATATATGCAGCCAATCAAACTACAGTATTAACTACATACATTGAAAAGGTTCCTTATCTTATAGTACAGCTGGTTAGTCCACCAGGTATAACTAGGGTGTAGACACCAAATTATCCTCTTTGAGGTAGCTTCCATCACCCAGTAACTGGTGCACAAAGTCTTGCTTCCTCGTCTTGACCTGTCAAAAGGGCGCTAGCTGTGAAGCCAGGTTCTATATATGACAAGCTATATCAGAGAAAACAGTATACATGGAACATGAAGACCTGGCTTAATTACCTTTAGTTTGAGGCTGCCTCGCGTTCTAACCGGACCACCCTACCCAATGACATTAGTGGCCACTAATGATAGATAATGGGTTTCGGAAAGAACACTTAACTTGATTTGATGACAGCGTGTTGGAGATGGTACACCTTTGGTTTCCATAACACTACGTCCAAGTAAAATTAACAGGAGCCGAATTTGCTCCCGTGTGAGCCTCTGGTCTAGTATAAAACAATGGCTGCCCTCCTTCCTCACTGATGCCTGGCCTACATTGTCCACATGTCAATAAGTGATAGAAGGGTCACATTTACTCTACTTTAATATTGATAATTAAGTTAATTTATATGAGATGTTTTTATGATCGTAAAGTTCAAAGACTAATGTATTTAAGAATAATTCCCACCATAATAGGTGGTGAATATAATAGTATGTGGTGATGATATCCCGTTTTCTATAGACGGTAATTCCACTACAAGTTACGTTTTCTATGGGTAACTTGTTGGTAATACAGCAGCAATTATTATCTGTCTGTATGATATATTAAATGGTGTCGGATTTTCCGACAAGCAGAGGAAACTTTCAATTAACGTTTTCATGACGTTTTGAAACTCCAGCTAAATTTCCAGCCCACCTAACCTACCAGAGGACCCCTTAACTTACTGTTTTGGAAAAAAAATCCTCAATTTGTTTTTATTTTTTATTTTTCAAATTACGTCCATTTTCGGCCATACGGGCAAACGGCCAAATTCAGACGTAGATTGGGCAGTAAGAGAGCAGATTGTGGGCCCTTGTTCTGACCTATGGATTCCTTCAGCCAATTAAGACTTAATACCTTGTTACTAACGACAGTTTAGATAATCCAGTGCCTATTAACAAATAAACAAAGGAAATTTAACTGTCAAATTAAATAGAACCTAAATTTAGAGGGCACTGAATTATTTTAATTTTATCAATAAATATTTAACCCCCCCACCCAACTGTGGGGTTTTGTGCAAAACATTGCCATTAGTTACAGTCCATTAGTGATTTAAGACAGAATAATTACCTTACCCACATAACCCCCACAGAACGACTATTACGGAATCAACGTTATTCGCTACAGCGGAATTTTCATTGATGAATAATAACAATGGTATTTGATATAGTAATCACACTAATGTGATGTTTCAATGTGTAAATTGACACGTGGGTGCGTGGGAACACCCACGCATAGGTTCGAGTCCTCATCACGGCTCTTATGGATTTTATCACTTGAAATAATATAATTAAACAACGTATGTGCAGCAAGTGACTGAACATATTCATGAGATTACTTTCAAAATCCGCACACAAGTTTACTAACAATAAAATCTAAAGAAAAGGTGCACAGAGAGGAACAACCATGGAAATTTGCAGTTGCAATTTGGTGTCAATGAGACCATTGCTGATGTGAGAGGCAATGAAGAATAAATATGCTAACAAACTGTTCAATTGTCGCCTCATAATATAGTGGCAGTAATTGGCTACAAAATTTGTTTTTTCATTTGGTCTGTATTCACCTAGTTGTACTCACCTAGTTGTGCTTGCGGGGGATGAGCTCTGATCTTTCGGCAGCCTCTTAACTGTCAGTCAATCAACTATTACTAACTATTAACTATTTTTTCAAAGACACACCCACACAAAGAAGCAGCCCGTAACAATTGTCCATCTCCCAGGTACAAATTTACTGCTAGGTAACAGGGGCATCAGGGTTAAAGAAACTGTCTATTTTGTTTCTCGCCGGCGCCGGGATTCGAAACCCGGTCCACAGGATTACGTGTCCAGCGTGCTCTCCAGTCAGCCACCACTGTCCCCTCTGTGGTGGGGAAGGGAATTATTAGGTGAAAACGTCAAGCCCCCACGACTATATAGCACTTGGAAAGGGTCAGGATAAGGTTTAGGGTTGTCGGGTTGGGACGGGGGAAAGGAATGGTGCCCAACACCTTGGACGGTCGGGGAGTGAACGCTGACCTAAATAACGCGAGACCGTCGCTCTACCATCCAGCTTCATGTGGTTGGGCATTCTGTGGTGGGGCCTCAGATTGGCAAGGATCCAGTGGAGTCTCAATGGGTTCAATCTTTGGCCTGCACTGTTTCTGATATATGTAAATGCTCTCCAGGAGGATATAGAATCGGTCCTTTCATTGTGTGCTGATGATGCAAAAATTATGAGGAGGATTAAGACGGAGGAAGATAGTACGAGGCTACATGATGACCTAGACAAATTGAATAAATGGTCCAACAAATGGCTACTAAAGTTCAACCCGAGTAAATGTAAGGTTACGAAACTAGGCAGTGAGGAAAGATTTAGGAGTTGATATAACACCAAACCTGTTTCCTGAAGCTCACATAAAAATCCGCACACAGTAGATGCTAGTGGCTGAGTGGAGAGCACGCTGGACACGTAATCCTGTTGATCGGGGTTCGATTCTCGGCGTCTTCTTCCTGAAGACGCCAGGACAGTCATATATACTACATACGTATGATCAATCCTGGAGTATGCGGCCCCAACACGGAGCCTGTACCTTGTCAAGCACAAGATGAAGCCTGAAAAAATTCAGAGGTATGCTACAAGGCTAGTCCCAAAAGTAAGAGGCACAAGTTACGAGGAAAGGCTGCGCAAAATGCACCTGACGACAGTGAAAGACAGAAGAGTAAGAGGAAACATGATCACTACCTACAAAATTCCCAGAGGAATTGACAGGGTAGATAAAGATAAACTTTTTAATACGGATGAGACATGAACAAGGGGACACAGGTGGAAACTGAGTACCCAACTGAGTCACAGGGAGGTTAGAAAGAACTTTTCAGTGTCAGAGTTTTTAACAAATGGAATGCATTAGGCAGTGATGTGGTGGAGGCTGACTCCATACACAGTTTCAAATGCATATATGATAGAACCCAGTAGGCTCAGGATTATGTACACCAGTTGATTGACAGTTGGGAGGCAGGACCAAAGAGCCAGAGCTCAACCCCCGCAAGAGGAAATGTAGATGTTTATCTCTCAGAATGTTTGGTAATATGATTATTGTTTGTGATGTGTGTCTATGTATATATTAACACGATGTACTGAACGGGGTGAGAATAGCTTGAGCTACCTCATCCCTTTGTGTGTATTTTACCTCAATAAACTTATTTCAATTTCAATTTCAAACCCACGCAAGTACAACTAGGTGAGTACACACACACACACAGCCACTTTGGCCAAACGAAACCATCGAGAACACTTTTCATCATGACACAGAACCTCGGCAGCCGTCACCGCTGCTTCCACAATTATCAATCACTTGTGCTTCTTCCTCGCTGTGTGCCCAACCACTTGGGGTAGACAGTATAGTGACGGTCTCCTTCCATACAGGTCGACGTTCAATCCCCGACCCTCCAAGTGGTTGGGCACCATTCCATCCTTCAGTCCCATCCCAAATTCTTATCCTGATTCCTTTCAATGCTATATTGTCCTAATTACTTGGCACTTTCTCCTGATGGTTCTCTATCCTGATATCGTGGATCAGAGGGTTGTTCCCAGGGTTGTGGCATCATGTCGTGGCTCAGGGGGTTGTTCCCAGGGTTGTTGCATCATGTCGTGGCTCAGGGGGTTGTTCCCAGGGTTGTGGCATCATGTCGTGGCTCAGCGGGTTGTTCCCAGGGTTGTGGCATCATGTCGTGGCTCAGCGGGTTGTTCCCAGGGTTGTGACATCATGTCGTGGCTCAGCGGGTTGTTCCCAGGGTTGTGGCATCATGTCGTGGCTCAGGGGGTTGTTCCCAGGGTTGTGGCATCATGTCGTGGCTCAGCGGGTTGTTCCCAGGGTTGTGGCATCATGTCGTGGCTCAGCGGGTTGTTCCCAGGGTTGTGGCATCATGTCGTGGCTCAGAGGGTTGTTCCCAGGGTTGTGACATCATGTCGTGGCTCAGAGGGTTGTTCCCAGAATTGTGGCATCATGTCGTGGCTCAGCGGGTTGTTCCCAGGGTTGTGGCATCATGTCGTGGCTCAGAGGGTTGTGGGAGCGGTGAGAGCAAATTTGTGCTGTACGCCGATGCAGTCACGGTCCCGAGGACGAGCCACACGTCGAGGCCAGGCATTAATAAACAAAAATATTAAGATAGCCAAAGAAATTGGCAGAATTTCCCAACGACTCCAGATTGCAATAGGCTGCGCTGCAGGCACCTCTCCGACCTGCACCAGGAAGTCCTTCAGACCCCTCACCAGCCGGAGAGTCTGCTGGTGCCGCAGGAATGTGCCCACGAAGGGCACACTATCCCAGAAAGGCTCCAGCTCCACGTCACCGTCGAGCAGCGATTCATCACAGCCAATCCGAGGCGGGAGGAGGTGGAGGAAGACGGCCAGCTGCCTCAGCTGGTGAAGGAGGCTATATTAGTTCTTGTGCCACTCAATAACCTGTAGCCGAAGGAGATGCAGGTGGGTATGTCTCTCCGCTTCCTGGCTTGTCATCCACACTTGCACCATCCCTACCATCACCAACCCAGTCATCAACATCAATAAATTAATGAACTTATTCATTTTCTAATTCATTTTGAATCAGAAACTTTTGAATAAATAAATTAATACACCAAAATATAGAAATAATTCTATATACCATGAAGGGTAAACATATGCAAATAAAGTCAATATCACAGATGGATTAAATATAGCTAAGTTTTCAGTGTTTCATAGTTGGGCTGGAAGTGTTGATGCACGGCACAAGTGCTTTGTGAAACTTGGACATGACCACCACCTACAAAGTCAAGGAAGATTCGTATTACTGCAGTGTGAAATAGCTTTAATGATAAGGATGTCCGTATCACTATCTATCTATCCATGTCTGAGGGGCAGTCTCCTGGGTCTTAGGAAAGAGACATGGACAAAGTCGACCTATTGGGCCTATGGTGAAGAGCAGGTGAAGGGTAGGGAAGGTGGTGAAGGGTAGAGAAGGTGGTGAAGTGTAGAGAAGGTGGTGAAGGGTAGGGAAGGTGGTGAAGGGTAGGGAAGGTGGTGAAGGGTAGGGAAGGTGGTGAAGGGTAGGGAAGGTGGTGAAGGGTAGGGAAGGTAGTGAATGGTAGGGAAGGTAGTGAATGGTAGGGAAGGTAGTGAATGGTAGGGAAGGTAGTGAAGGGTAAGGAAGTTTCTGAAATATAGGGAAGGTGGTGAAGGATTGGGAACGTGGTGAAGGGTTGCTTAGGTGTTGAAGGGTAGGAAAGGTTGGCGAAGTGTAGGGAATGTGGTCAAGGGTTGACTAGGTAGTGAAGGGTAGGGATCGTACTGATTGCAGGGAAGGTAGTGAGGGCAGGTGAATATGGTAAATGGTAGGGAATGTGGTGAAGAGAAGAGATGGTGGGGAAGGGTAGGGAAGGTGGTGAAGGGAAAAGGAAGGTTGTGAAGGGTAGGGAAAGTGGTGAAGGTTAGGGAAGATAGCGAAGGGTAGGGAAGGTGGTGAAGGGTTGGGAAAATGATAAAGGGTTGGTAAGGTGGTGAAGGGTAGGGAAGGTGGTGAAAGGTAAAGAAGGTTCTTAAGGGTGGGGAAGGTGGTGATGGGTATGGAAGATTGTGAGGGGTCGAGTAGGTTGTGAAGGTAAGGGGAGGCGGTGAAGAGTAGGGAAAGTGGTGAAGGGTAGGGAATATGAAGAAGGGTTGATAATTTGATGAAGGGTAGGAAAGGTGGTGAAGTGTAGGGATGGTGGTGAAGGGTGTGGAAGATAGTGAAGGGTAGATAAGGTAGTGAAGGGTAGGGAAGATAGTGACGGGTAGGGAAGGTGGTGAAGGGTGAAGAAGATTGTGAAGGGTAGGGTAAGTGGTGACGGGTAGGGTGGTGATAGGAAGAGAAGATGATGAGATGTAGGGTAGTTAGTGAAGGTTGTGAAGGGAAGGGAATTGAAGTTGATGAAAGGTAGGGAAGGTGAAGAAGTGTTGGGAACGTGGAGATGGGTTGGAAAAATGGTGAAAAGTAGGGATAGTGGTAAAGGGCAGGGAAGGTCGTGAAGGGAAGGTTGTGAAGGATAGGGAAGATGGTTAAGGGTAGGAAGGGTGGTGAAGGGTTGGGAAGTTGACGGAGGATAGCGAAAGTGAAGAAGGGTTGGGAAGGTTGTGAAGGGAAGGGAAGGTGGTGAAGGGAATGGAAGGTGGTGAAGGATAAGAAGAGTGGTGAAGAGTGAAAAAGGCGGTGAAGGGTAGGGAAGATTCCTACCACCCACAACCCTCCTCCTCCTCCTCCACCCAAAGTTCCTTCCACCCACAACCTTCCCCGTGCACCACCCAGAGTTCCCTCCACCCACAACCCTCCCCCAGCACCACCCAGAGTTCCCTCCACCCACAACCCTCCCCCTGCACCACCCAGAGTTCTCTCCACCCAGAACCCTCCCCCAGCACCACCCCGAGTTCCCTCCACCCACAACCCTCCCCCAGCACCACCCAAGAGTTCCCTCCACCCACAACCCTCCCCCAGCACCACCCAGAGTTCCCTCCACCCACAACCCTCCCCCAGCACCATCCAGAGTTCCCTCCACCCACAACCCTCCCCCAGCACCACCACCCAGAGTTCCCTCCACCCACAACCCTCCCCCTGCACCACCTAGAGTTCACTCCACCCACAACCCTCCCGCCAGCACCACCCAGAGTTCCCTCCCCCAGCACCACCCAGAGTTCCCTCCACCCACAACCCTCCCCCAGCACCACCCAGAGTTCCCTCCACCCACAACCCTCCCCCAGCACCACCCAGTGTTCCCTCCACCCACAAACCTCCCCCTGCACCACCTAGAGTTCCCTCCTCCCACAACCCTCCCCCAGCACCACCCAGAGTTCCCTCCCCCAGCACCACCCAGAGTTCCCTCCCCCAGCACCACCCAGAGTTCCCTCCCCCAGCACCACCCAGAGTTCCCTCCCCCAGCACCACCCAGAGTTCCCTCCCCCAGCACCACCCAGAGTTCCCTCCACCCACAACCCTCCCCCAGCACCACCCAGAGTTCCCTTCACCCACAACCCTCCCCCAGCACCACCCAGAGTTCCCTCCACCCACAACCCTCCCCCAGCACCACCCAGAGTTCCCTCCACCCACAACCCTCCCCCAGCACCACCCAGAGTTCCCTCCACCCACAACCCTCCCCCAGCACCACCCAGAGTTCCCTCCACCCACAACCCTCCCCCAGCACCACCCAGAGTTCCCTCCACCCACAACCCTCCCCCAGCACCACCCAGAGTTCCCTCCACCCACAACCCTCCCCCTGCTCCACCCAGAGTTCCCTCCACCCACAACCCTCCCCCTGCTCCACCCAGAGTTCCCTCCACCCACATCCCTCCCCCAGCTCCACCCAGAGTTCCCTCCACCCACATCCCTCCCCCTGCACCACCCAGAGTTCCCTCCACCCACATCCCTCCCCCAGCTCCACCCAGAGTTCTCTCCACCCACATCCCTCCCTGCTCTTAGGGAAGGTGGTGAAGAATAAGGAAGGTTGTTAAGGGTAGAGAAAGGGTTGTAGGGTTGGGAAGGTGGGGAAGGGTTAGGAAGGATGTGAAGGGTAGGGACGGTTGAGAAGGGATGCGAAGGTTATGAAGGTTAGGGAAGATGGTGAAGGGTAGGAAAAATGGTGAAAGGAAGGGGAGATTGTGAAAAGTAAGGTCGAAGGTGGTGAAGGGCTGATTAGGTGGTGATGGGTTGGGAAGGTGGTGAAGGGTAGGGGAGGTGGAGACGGGTTGGGTGGTGATACGTAGGAAATATTGTGAAGGGTAGGGAAGGTTGTGAAGGGTAGAGAATGTGGTGAAGTGTAGAGAATGTTCCCTTCACCACAACCCTCCCCCTGCTCTACCCAGAGATCCCTCCCTCCCCAGAGGAAGGGGTGGTGGTGAAGGGTAAGGATGGTTGTGAAGGGTAGGGATGATGGTGAAGTGTTGGGATGGTTGTAAAGGGAAGGGAAGGGGGTGATGGTTAGGGAGGGTTTTGAACGGCAGGGAAGGTGGTGAAGGGTGGGGAACGCGGTGAAGGGTATAGAAGATGGTGAAAGGATGATTAGATGGTGCATGACTGGAAAGGTAGGAAGGATAGGGGAAGATTGTGAAGGGAAAGGGTTGTGGTGAAGGGTAAGGAAGGTAGTGCAGGGAAGGGAACCTAGTGAGGGTAGGAAACGTAGTGAGGGTAGGGAGGATAGTGAAAGGATGATTAGGTGGTGCAAGGTAGGGAAGGTAATAAGGATAGTGAAGATGGTGATGGGTAGGGCAGGTAATGAAGTGTAGGGGAGGTTCTGAAGAGTAGTGAAAGTGGTGAAGGGTAGGGAAGGTGGTGAAAGGGTGATTAGGTGTGAAGGGTAAGGAAGGTGGTGAATGGTTGGGACGGTGGTTTAGGGCTGGGAAGGTCGTGAAGGGTGGAGAAGATTGTGAAGGGTAGTGAAAGTGGCGAAGGGTAAGAAACGTATTGAAGGTAGGGAAGGTGGTGAAGGGTAGGGAAAGTATTGAGGGTAGGGAAGGTGGTGAAGGGTAGGGAAAGTATTGAGGGTAGGGAAGGTGGTGAAGGGTAGGAAAGATGTTAAGGGTTCGGAAGGTGGTGAAGGGTAGGGAAGGTTATGAAACGTTAAGAAGATTGAGAAGGGAAGGGAAAGTGGTGGTGACGTGTAGGGAAGGTGTTGAAGGGTAAGCTAGGAAGGTGGTGAAGGGAAGGAAAGGTTATGAAGGGTTTAGATGGTGGTAAAGGGTTGATTAGGTGGTGAAGGGTAGGGAAGCTGTTGAAGGGTGAGAAAGGTAAATGGTAGGGAAGATGGTGAAGGGAAGGGAAGGTGGTGAAGGGAAGGGAAGGTGGTGAAGGGAAGGGAAGGTGGTGAAGGGAAGGTTGTGAAGGATAGGAAAGTTGGTGAAGATTATGGAAAGTAGTGAGGGGAGGGAAGTGATGCAGAGTAGGGAAGGTGATGAAAGGTTGGGAGGGTGGTGAAAGGTAGAGAAGGTTTTGAAGGATAGGGAAGGTGGTGAAGGGTAGGGAAGGTTATGCAGGGTTGAGATGGTGCTTATGGGTTGACTAGGTGGTGAAGGGGGTGGGAAGGTGGTGAAGGGTAGGGAAGGTGGTGAAGGGAAGGGAAGGTGGTGAAGGGAAGGGAAGGTGGTGAAGGGAAGGGAAGGTGGTGAAGGGAAGGGAAGGTAGTGAAGGGAAGGGAAGGTGGTGAAGGGAAGGGAAGGTAGTGAAGGGAAGGGAAGGTAGTGAAGGGAAGGGAAGGTAGTGAAGGGAAGGGAAGGTAGTGAAGGGAAGGGAAGGTGGTGAAGGGAAGGAAAGGTGGTGAAGGGAAGGGAAGGTTGGTGAAGGGCAGGGAAGGTGGTGAAGGGTTGGGAAGAGGGTGAAGGGAAGTGAAGGTGGTTTAGGGTAGGTAAGGTGGTGAAGGGTCGGTAAGGTGGTGAAGGGTAAGGAAGGTTGAGAAGGGTTGGGAAGGTGAAGATGGATTGGGTGATGATAGGTAGAGAAGATTTCGAAGGGTATGGAACTTAGTGAAGTTGGTGAAGGGTAGAAAAGGTGGTGAAAGGTATATAACGTGGTGAAGGGTAGGGAAGAGGTTGAAGTGTGGGAAAGGTGGTGGAGGGTAGGGATGGTAGTGAATGATAGGGAAGGAGGTGATTGGTAGGAAAAGAGATGATTGGTAAACAAGGATGTGAAGGGTAGGGAAGGTTGTGACGGGTAGGGAAGGTGGTGAACGGTACGGAAGATGGTGAAGGGTAGGCAAGGTGTTGAATGGTAAGAAAAGTGGTAAAAGGTAGGGAAGGTTGTTAAGGGTTGGGGTAGTGGTGAAAGGTAGATTATGTGGTAATGGGAAGGGAAGTGGATGAAGGGTAGAGAAGGTGTTGAAGGGTAGAGAATGTGGTGCAACGTATGGAATGTTCCCTCCACACACAACCCTCCCCCTGCACCACCTAGAGTTTCCTCCACCCACAACCCTCCCCCTGCTCCACCCAGAGTTCCCTCCACCCACAACCCTCCCCTTGCACCACCCTGAGTTCCCTCCACCTACAACCCTCCCCTTGCACCACCCAGAGTTCCCTCCACCTACAACCCTCCCCCAGCACCACCCAGAGTTCCCTCCACCCACAACCCTCCCCCAGCACCACCCAGAGTTCCCTCCACCCACAACCCTCCCCCTGCTTCACCCAGAGTTCCCTCCACCCACAACCCTCCCCCTGCACCACCCAGAGTTCCCTCCACCCACAACCCTTCCCCAGCTCCACCCAGAGTTCCCTCCACCAACAACCCTCCGCCTGCACCACCCAATTCCCTCACCCTTCTAACCCCTCCCCTCTCCCCATTCTCAATCACTCGGCCGCGAAATTTTAAATAACCTAAACACTTTCCCATTTCTCATATTGTTAAAACAGTGAAATATTTACCTATACCCGTACCCCAATATATAGTTTTATGTGCATGCAATGGAACACCGTCGAGGGCGCTCAGTTCCACCCTCGTGGAACAGCTGTGCTTGTATTGCTAAACAGTTAATACGTCACCTTAACATAAATGCTACATGTGCCCGAAGATCTGTGCATTCTAATGGCTTTAGGCATAGTATATATAATATCTCTGTCTTGAAATCCAACATTCTGCTTGTAACTCATTTTGTACATATGTACTAGTCCCTAAATATACTATTATTATTATTATAACGTTACGTACTCTTTACACGTTAACATTCTCCACATAATGTGTTAACTCCTGTTAATACAGCCTTATTCCTTATGCTGCCCTTAGTCTTCTTATCCACCACCTGCAGGTATAGGCTAACACTTCACCTCATTTCCCATTGAACAAGAAATACATTACTAGCAATCTTAAGTCATCTTTAAGTAATATAGGTTAATACCAAACTGATTAGAAATGCAGAGTCAAATATCGTGTCTCTATATTCTAACATATACCCACATAATCCCACATATTCTTACTTATTCTCACATACTCCAAAACACTAGAAGTAAAACCTGAATTATAGAATCAATTTCAGCAGACTACAGAAGCAAGACGTACTAGTTAACTAACCCATTCAGACACAGTCAAAGACAGCCAGACAGACGCAGTCAAAGACAGCCATCCAGACGCAGTCAAAGACAGCCATCCAGACACAGTCAAAGACAGCCATCCAGACACAGCCAAAGACACCCAGACAGACACAGCCAAAGACACCCAGACAGACACAGCCAAAGACACCCAGACAGACACAGCCAAAGACACCCAGACAGACACAGCCAAAGACACCCAGACAGACACAGCCAAAGACACCCAGACAGACACAGCCAAAGACACCCCAGACAGACACAGCCAAAGACACCCCAGACAGACACAGCCAAAGACACCCCAGACAGACACAGCCAAAGACACCCCAGACAGACACAGCCAAAGACACCCCAGACAGACACAGCCAAAGACACCCCAGACAGACACAGCCAAAGACACCCAGACAGACACAGCCAAAGACACCCAGACAGACACAGCCAAAGACACCCAGACAGACACAGCCAAAGACACCCAGACAGACACAGCCAAAGACACCCAGACAGACACAGCCAAAGACACCCAGACAGACACAGCCAAAGACACCCAGACAGACACAGCCAAAGACAGCCACAGTCAAAGACAGCCAGATAGACACAGCCAAAGACAGCCAGATAGACACACACAATAACTTATCCAACTCATTTACTTCTCAACAAAATTAAGCGACAGTTTAAAGAAAAGATTTTGAAAATCCAGGTAAATATGTGGATAAAAATTATACTTATCTAAGACATAACCTATTAAATGTAGACTGTCCTATAAATTATATAAACACGTTGGAGGCAGTAGATAGAAGAGAGGAATAAGAAGTGTGAGGGGTTAGAGAATAAAAATGGTAAAAATATACTTAAATATATTGAAAAAATATATTGTGTAACAGTTTTTTTTATTATTTTCTACCACAGACGTGGCCACACATTTACAGTGCTAACCAACATATATACATTTTCTTCTGTCCTCCATGGACAGGGTTAGAGATATGTTAAATATATAGTTCAGGGATTTATTGAACAATCAACCACAGGTGATTCGGTGCTTTTAAAATGCTAAGCTAACCTACATACGTAAATACAAAGATACATAGATTTATGTATGGCCTACATAAATTGTTCGATGTGTCTTTTACATAGTGTCATTAATGTGCATTTACAAATGTGAAATGAAATTCTGATCAGCTTCCATATATACTTTATACACATACATATACATACTCATACATATACGTTCATATACATATATACATACATATATACACACATGCATTCACATACATTTGTCTCTTTTACTCTGACAGAGTGAGATAGCGAAACTAGTGTGCAGTTAAGCATTTAATCAATGAAGGTGATGAAGGTGCTTTTACAAGCTCAGGTTATATAGTTACATCACATACATTGTATAATTGATACATTACATGGTCAATCTTGGGTACAAGTCCAATATATCATCAAGTGTTCCAGTACTCATTTAGTAATTACACAGTTCAGCATACCTGAGCCCAGGAGGGCGAAAGTCAGTCAATATGGGACATTCTACAATATAATGTTCAAGAGAGTGCATGTTTTCTCTTTCACAAAGTTGACACATTGTGTACTCGACATTTGAGTTTTGAGAAAGCTGCCAGATACGTCTATATCCCAGGCGTATTCTGGCCACTATAACATCACATTGCCGAGTTCTTGTTCTATTCTGTCCCATATGTGAATGTCTCCTCACGATATCTATCATAATATTTAATGCTACAACTTTCAGGTCTTTGTGAATTTGTTAGGTCGGCGAGATCTTCATTAGATATTTGTTTAAGTATTCTCTTTGTCACTGCTAATGAAACACCCATATCAGTTTCTACCACTGGTTTTCTACAGGCTGTGGAATGGACAGCATGTGTAACAGGAGTATTTGTGTAACAGTATTATGCTCTAAAGTACATGGTATTGAGATAGAGAAAGGCAAAATGCAAAGTTAGGAATTCACCTAGTTGTGTTTGCGGGGGTAGAGCTTTGCTCTTTCAGCCCGCCTCTCAAATGGGTGTGCTAGATGAAATGAATATGTGGAGAGATGTTGGACTGATAGACAAATAGCAAATATACAAAAGTATACAATAGTAAATATACGAAATATATACAATAACAAAAGTTCTTCCTCTTCTATATATTAAAAGAGAACACATTATGCTCAATGTCTCGCCACGACACTTGAACGTTCTCAACTTTACCAACTAATATTAAAGCTTGATACAGTGTGGACCCCGGCAGATACTTTACACCTCGAGTGCTTTAAAGCTTGCTACATCTCCATCAGTGTCCTGGCGCTTTCTCCTGATACTTCCCTTCCATCAGTGTACATAATTGCTGCCCTTTTTTGCCTTATAAAATTATCTGAATCTGATCATCGTATCATGTTATGTGTCTCTAAGAACACGTTTACAGCTGCTTACTCTACACTTGGAAGCTTGAAGCAAGTCACCTGTTTGACACTAATTCCGATCCCTGACAGACCAGACAAATTGACGGGTGGTGGGTCAAGATGGGTTAACCTAGTTGCTTGTGCTGGTACTCCCTTCACCTGACCTATCTCCCATGACCTCAAGACCGGCCAGCTGACCTCTGGTTGGCCAGGCAGCTTGACACCACTTGCTGGACGTGTGTCAGCCGGCAAGTGTATCTACACATACACCCAGTACACAGGAAAACTGTACCCCAGGAGAACTGTACCCAAGGAAAACTATACCCCAGGAGGACTATACCCCACAACTACGATTCTTAGGACGCTTAGCGACCCCACTCGCCACCCCGGATAAACCCAGCCTACACTTACACTAGTTGTGATTAATTACCGGACATCATAATATGGCCTCAATGGAAACTGAAGGAAATTGTTACGTACCTTAAAAATTGGTGGATTTGTGTCCCGCGATGACCTGTTGCCTGAAAAAAAAAATACGATTTTTATTTTTTATTTTTACACCTTTTTATACATTAGGGTCCTTATATACCACATGAATAATCATATTTTAATCCACATATATAAGCAGCGCCGGTAAATGTGACGCTTGAGCATCGAGATGTTACTTACTTTTGCCTGAAGGATGAGGTCGCTGGAGCCCCTCGTCTAACAAGGCGAGGCAGGACCAGTGATTGAACACAACACTGCTAGCAACACACACACACAGACCGAGGAAGTCGACCTAATATTTCAACACAAGACAATAAACACTGCACTAAAGATAAGAGCGACCGACACGTACGTTGTTTTGGAACAGCAGTTACGGTCTGCCTTCCTCTAATGTTTCCTGTAGAACACTAAACTATCCCGAGTCGACACTTCGTCGGGGACAGCGGTAGCGGCCTTATCTACCCTGGTGTTTCTCCCCACATAATGAATGACACAGTAAACTTTAAGGACATTGCTTGACAACAATCGCATAGTTAAGGTTCCTGCAGCCTTTAAAGCATTATAATTGTTCTGTATACAACCAGGAATTAACATTACAACAGACAGTTAAATCACTTCGACTAAATACTTGTTTTTAGTTTCCATCAGAAATGGTGACATTTTTTCAAATTAGATTTTCTTATTTCCGTCGCTCCGCTCCCACTCCACTCCCACTCCACATATGTTATGACTATACTCTAACTACCCATCCTCAGGCTGAGCTGTTTCAAGCGGCAGCCCTCCCCAGAAATGCAGCAATTAACACTTATGTACAGTGTACACAAAATTTACGTGTTCTTCAATATAAATAATATATATATATATATATATATATATATATATATATATATATATATATATATATATATATATATATATATATATATATTAGAGCTAGCGGTATAGTTACGTTGTGTTGAGGTTCTATGGGAAATTATATACCTGAAGCATTTACAGGTGCGATTCGAATACAGGACGTTAGCAAAGCGCTGTTCGAAAAATGTTCGAACTTCATCTCTTGTGAGTCGGGTGTAAAGTGCTAACGTTCATAAACATAGGTTTGACGACTAGATTAATGAGTATTTGGCCTTTGTTTATGAGGCCGGGCTGTAACTTGACCCGCAGAAGTAAAGGGATCAGTTCTTCGTTTCAGAGTGAGAGTAAACTCGTTCAAAAACTCATTCGAAGCCAGGTGATGTTTCATCACAGTTTTGCCTTAAAACCAGCCCGTCCTCGCATACAAAGATCCAAGCATGTTAATCCAGCCGCCAAACCCCCTGTTTATGAATGAAAAGCGGTTTACACACGACACACAACTGATAACGTCCGAACACTTCAGGAACAAGAGCTTCGCTGACGTCTTCTGTTCGAACCACAATTCTATAAACAGCCCATCCTCCAAACAAAGACCCAAAAGTTATTCCATCCACCCGCCAACCCTCTTTTTATGAATGAAAAACGGTTTACACACGACTCACAACTAATTTCGTTCGAACACTTCCGGAACAAGTGCTTCACTGACGAATTTTGTTCGAATCATAATGCTATAAATCCAGCCCGTCCTCCAAACAAAGACCCAAAAGTTATTCCATCCACCCGCCAACCCTCTTTTTATGAATGAAAAGCGGTTTACACACGACTTACAACTGCTGACGTTCCAACATATCCGGAACAAGTGCTTCACTGACGAATTTTGTTCGAATCACAACGCTGTAAATGGACATTTACAGCGACCCACGTACTACAAATACAAATAATCGCCAACAGAACCTAAACACCTAACCTATCCTATGCCTATATATACACAATATACTAATATATTATAATATTAATTAATACTTGAGAAAATTCCCGTTTTGAATCAACTGCATGTTAAAATTTATGAATGCGTCTGTGGGGTTGACTGCTGAATGTAATGGACTTGAGTCGAGGATGGGTTGTATAAATGCTTCACCCACGCACTGCTAATACAAATAATCGCCAACATAACCTAAACACCTAACCAATGCCTAAATATGCACAATACGCTTATATATTATAATATTAATATATATCTGAGAAAATTTCTGTTTTGAATGAACAACAAATTAAGATTGATGAATGCGTCTGTGGTATCGACCGCTGGATGTAATGGACTTTAGTCGAGGACGGGTTGCTATAAAGGATAAGAAAAGTGGTGAAGAGTGGAGAATGTGGTGAAGATTCCTACCACCCACAACCCTTCCCCTGCTCCACCCAGAGTTCCCTCCACCCACAACCCTCCCCCTGCTCCACCCAGAGTTCCCTCCACCCACAACCCTCCCCCTGCTCCACCCAGAGTTCCCTCCACCCACAACCCTCCCCCTGCTCCTCCCAGAGTTCCCTCCACCCACAACCCTCCCCCTGCTCCACCCAGAGTTCCCTCCACCCACAACCCTCCCCCTGCATCTCCCAGAGTTCCCTCCACCCACAACCCTCCCCCTGCACCACCCAGAGTTCCCTCCACCCACAACCCTCCCCCTGCACCACCCAGAGTTCCCTCCACCCACAACCCTCCCCCTGCCCCACCCAGAGTTCCCTCCCTCCCCAGAGGAAGGGGTGGTGGTGAAGGTTTGGGAGGGTTTTGAACGGCAGGGAAGGTGGTGAAGGGTATAGAAGATGGTGAAAGGTTGATTAGATGGTGCAAAGCAGGAAAGGTAGGAAGGATAGGGAAGATTGTGAAGGGAAAGGGTTGTGGTGAAGATTAGGGAAGGTAGTACAGGGAAGGGAACCTAGTGAGGGTAGAGAACGTAGTGAGGGTAGGGAGAGTAGTGAAAGGTTGATTAGGTGGTGCAAGGTAGGGAAGGTAATAAGGATAGTGAAGATGGTGATGGGTAGGGAAGTTAATGAAGTGTAGGGGAGGTTGTGAAGGATAGGGAAGGTGGTGAAGGGTAGGTAAGGTGGTGAAGGGGTGATTAGGTGTGAAGGGTAAGGAAGGTGGTGAATGGTTGGAAAGGTGGTTTAGGGCTGGGAAGGTCGTGAAGGGTGGAGAAGATTGTGAAGGGTTGGGAAGGTGGTGAATGGTAGGGAACGTATTGAAGGTAGGGAAGGGAAGGTTGCGAAGGACGGAAGGTTGTGAAGGATAGGGAAGGTTGTGAAGGATAGGGAAGGTTGTGAAGGATAGGGAAGGTTGTGAAGGATAGGAAAGTTGGTGAAGGTTATGGAAAGTAGTGAGGGGAGGGAAGTGATGCAGTGTAGGGAAGGTGATGGAAGGTTGGGAAGATGGTGAAGGGTATGGAAGGTGGTGAAGGGTAAAGGTGGTGGTGAAGGGTAGGTAATGTGGAGGAGGGTAGGGAAGGTGGTGAAAGGTAGGGAAGGTTTTGAAGGATAGGGAAGGTGGTGACGGGTAGGGAAGGTGGTGAAGGTAGGGAAGGTTATGCAGGGTTGAGATGGTGCTCATGGGTTTACTAGGTGGTGAAGGGTGCGGGAAGGTGGTGAAGGGGGTGGGAAGGTGGTGAAGAGGGTGGAAAGGTGGTGAAGGTAAGGGAAGGTGGTGAATGGTAGGAAAGTTTGGTGAAGGGATGGGAAGAGGGTGAAGGGAAGTGAAGGTGGTGAAGGGTAGATAACGTGGTGAAGGGTAGGGAAGATGTTGAAGTGTGGGAAAGATGGTGGAGGGAAAGGAATGTAGTGAGAGTAGGGAAGAAAGTGAAGGGTAGGGAAGGTGGTGAAGGTTAGGGAAGGTGGTGAAGGGTAGGGAAGAGAGTGAAGGGTAGGGAAGGTGGTGATGGGTAGGGAAGGTGGTGAAGGGTAGGGAAGGTGGTGAAGGGTAGGGACAGACAAGATGTAATCAGACAAGGACAAAGTTACACAATTAAGGAAGGTAATAATTTAGGAAATAATTTCCCCTCTAAATGTTAAGTGGATTGTTTAAATGATAAATAATTTGTAAACATTTGATATTAAATTAAATTCCTCCGAGTATTCGTGTTCCGTACACAATAATACACATTCAGTAAGAGCGTAGCAGAGCGCCGCCACATTCTCAGGTCGGGGCGGCGTCAGCTGACTCCCTCACCACCAGAGACAATTGTAGAACTGCAGTTGTTCTAGTTAGGTCTCACTAATATATTAGTTGATAAAAAATTATCATATTTTAATAATTCAACAAATTAATTCTCTTAATTAATTCGATTTATAAATAATCATAATTTAGAGGCCTCAGTTTATAAACAATGTAATTCTCTCTGTGACCCAGGAGTCGGGGAGGAAGAGAGGTTCTCGACGTCATTACCGGCTTATATACCACAGGTCGGCAGAGCTGGCGCGTTGGTTCCTAACACAAATTCCCTTCATATGGCTGCGAAAATCTGCATAGCTTCGAGCTGCTCAGTTGTGGCTGTTCTCCGCCTCACAGTAGACAAGTTACCTAACACCCTGACCTGTGATTTGGCCATTTCAATGTGTGTGAGTTTTGTCAGGGAGCGAGTGTGGTCACGGAGGGTCAGAACACCAACACTTACGAGAGACGAGGTTTTCGTTGATTTAATTTGGAACTAACCACTAAATATGCACGTGATCGTTATATACTGATACATTGTATAAATTATTGAAGAACTAATGCAGAATGTTACGGCAGGAGTTGTTAGTTGGGGGCTTAACTACGGGTCGCCGTGATCAGCCCAACCTGTCCACTTAAAAATAACGTCACTTTATGCTCGTATGCTCTCTATGGCCAAAAATGGACGTAATTTGAATTGAAATCGGAACACAAGTTTTTTTTTTATTTATAAAAGAAAATTACAAAATACAAACATAAAAACCACATACAAGAAAACATGAGTACATACATGATACACAATACAAGATACAGGAACACAACAGGCAAAGAACCCAAACACAAGAATAATCAAAGAGAAATATACGTGATACAAAGCATATAACAAACCCCAACACGGGCACATAAGACAAGCTAAAAGCATTACAGGACACGAGGCATTAATAACAGAAAACAGAACCACACAAGGAACCGTAAGTACAAAAAACAAACAAAAGGCACAAAAAACATGCCAACGACCAAAAGGCCGTAAGAACACAAGTACAAAATATATACCACCACCACACTAAACACACCACTACAGCAGCACAATAGCACAACCAGCCAAGCACACTACACACAAAGCTGGAAGTTTAAAACCACACCCAACCACACAGAACATATACAGAAAGACACAAGCATACGCAAACCCCCACACAAGCAACCCATAAGCAGAAAAAAAACGGAACACGCAGGAACCGGAAAACGAAACCCCACCGACCCAGACACACACATGCATCCCCACCCCACACCCACGCACCCAGGCGCAAGCAACCCCACAACACAACAGTCAACAAAGAGGATATTACTCAGGAAACTTCCACGACGGATACTTCCGCTTATAAGCCTCCCATATTAAGTACTCCAGTTCGGTAGGTGAACGGCCTTCACGACACCGCGGGTACTCCATATACTCGAGAAGCACCACATCCGGCGAGAGCGGTCACGCCCAATTACAGTACACCGAAGACGAAGAACTCAACTTGGGAGGCAGGAACACCGCCGCCGAGGAAGCAAGAGACACCGGAATAGCGGGCGGAGGCTGCCGAGGCCGCAACACTGCTCCCGACAAAGCAGGAGACACACAAGAAATGGCTGGAGACGTGTGGGACGGCAGAACCGCCGCCGACGAAACAGGGGACGGGGGAGGGGGCACGGAACTCTCAGAGCGTGCAGCTTTCTTCAATACTATCACCAAGTCACCACGTCCACTCTCAACGCCGCAAGGGGGGAACCGGAACCATCCGACGCAGGCGACCCACCCGAAACAAGAGGTACCGGCCCCACACCGGCCCCCACCCCAACAGCAGGAGCCACACCAGGGCCCACACCATCCACCGGACCCACACCAGCACCAGACGCACCATCCTCGCACTCCACAGAGGAACAGCTCTCAGAAGAAACATCGACACTCGCCGCATCCTCACATTCCTCTGCCCACCAACGAGGAGGTGAAGCACCCGCATCCGTACGTGAACGCTTGGGGACAGGCTGTTGATCATCGGAGCTGTCACCCCCTGCAGGAGGCACCCGAGAAGAGCCAGTGGTACACTGCCCCCCAACCGGGGTAGCACGATCCCGAAGAATGTCAACCTCAACAACACAGGGGACGAGACCGCCACCCACAGATGAGACAGGAGAAGGAACAGGCACAGCCGCAGGAGGGGAAAGGTCCAACACAGGTGAGGGCGCCGGCAGAGACGTCGAAGGCAACAAAGGTGCAGAGTCGGAAACAGGTGCAGAAGCCGGTGTAAGCGACGAGACAGACTGCGGGGGCGGAACCGCACACACCACCACCTTGTCGTGTATACCACCATCCACACACGCAGGGCCAACAGCCACCACCGGGTCAGCAGGCTGCAGGGTAACCTCCCCAACTACTCCATCACTAGGCGGCAGGTCCTGCGCCACCAACGGGGAAAAATCCTAGTGTCGGAACAAATTAATAGGTGCAGCCGCGACCCCGGTGCAATCAGCTGCCAGATGCCCTTCAATGTCACAAGGAAAACATTGTCGAGGCTGTCCCGCGTAGTGTAGCTCATCAAGGTCACCGCGGAGGGAACAGGAGACTTGAGCTGCAGGCCGAGAGTCCGGGTCCCACACGAGACACCACGCCATCTGCCGGCAGAGACGAAGTTCATCTGGATGGAAACGACAGTCCCAAACTGGCCAAAATACCGTCGAAGCAAAGCTTCCGTGAATTCAAACAGCACACCATACAGGGCCACATACGTCACCGAGCAGCACCGGTCAGAGATAGTGACAATACCACCGTCCCCAGGGAGAGGAAGAGAGCGCTCATCGTAACGGGCCACAAAGTCTCTATAGACAGCAGCGGAGTTAAATTTAACAAGTGCCCGATAAGTGGACAACAGTTGGAGCCCGTACAGATTAGCAACATGCACACGCAACATATCCAACACGACAATCTCAAGGGCCAGGTAAGACGCACGTCCAGAAAATTCGAAACCCACTGTCTTAGAGCGGCGAATAGAGGGAGGGGGGATACCCATGGCGCCACCGCAACAACAACACCCTCCCACACGGAATTCCTAGTAACGACTGGGGAGCGCTTGGCGACCACGTCTAGACCCCCTGGCGGTCAGGCCAGCCGGAACACAAAACTGATGTACTATCCCGTTTTTTGTTTGAATCCTCCGTCTTACTCGGTAAGGTTAGCAGAGGAAACTTTCAATTAACGTTTTCATGACGTTTTGAAACTCCAGCTAAATTTCCAGCCCACCTAACCTACCAGAGGACCCTTAACTTACTGTTTTGGAAAAAAAATCCTCAATTTGTTTTTATTTTTTATTTTTCAAATTACGTCAATTTTCGGCCATACGGGCAAACGGCCAAATTCAGACGTAGATTGGGCAGTAAGAGAGCAGATTGGGGGCCCTTGTTCTGACCTATGGATTCCTTCAGCCAATTAAGACTTAATACCTTGTTACTAACGACAGTTTAGATAATCCAGTGCCTATTAACAAATAAACAAAGGAAATTTAACTGTCAAATTAAATAGAACCTAAATTTAGAGGGCACTGAATTATTTTAATTTTATCAATAAATATTTAACCCCCCACCCAACTGTGGGGTTTTGTGCAACACATTGCCATTAGTTACAGTCCATTAGTGATTTAAGACAGAATAATTACCTTACCCACATAACCCCCACAGAACGACTATTACGGAATCAACGTTATTCGCTACAGCGGAATTTTCATTTATGAATAATAACAATGGTATTTGATATAGTAATCACACTAATGTGATGTTTCAATGAGTAAATTGACACGTGAGTGCGTGGGAACACCCACGCATAGGTTCGAGTCCTCATCACGGCTCTTATGGATTTTATCACTTGAAATAATATAATTAAACAACGTATGTGCAGCAAGTGACTGAACATATTCATGAGATTACTTTCAAAATCCGCACACAAGTTTACTAACAATAAAATCTAAAGAAAAGGTGCACAGAGAGGAACAACCATGGAAATTTGCAGTTGCAATTTGGTGTTAATGAGACCATTGCTAATGTGAGAGGCAATGACGAATAAATATGCTAACAAACTGTTCAATTGTCGCCTCATAATATAGTGGCAGTAATTGGCTACAAGATTTGTTTTTTCATTTGGTCTGTATTCACCTAGTTGTACTCACCTAGTTGTGCTTGAGGGGGATGAGCTCTGATCTTTCGGCAGTCTCTTAACTGTCAGTCAATCAACTATTACTAACTACTAACTATTTTTTCAAAGACACACACACACAAAGAAGCAGCCCGTAACAATTGTCCATCTCCCAGGTACAAATTTACTGCTAGATAACATGGGCATCAGGGTTAAATAAACTGTCTATTTTGTTTCTCGCCGGCGCCGGGATTCGAAACCCGGTCCACGGGATTACGTGTCCAGCGTGCTCTCCAGTCAGCCACCACTGTCCCCTCTGTGGTGGGGAAGGGAATTATTAGGAGAAAACGTCAAGCCCCCACGACTATATAGCACTTGGAAAGGGTCAGAATAAGGTTTAGGGTTGTCGGGTTGGGACGGGGGAAAGGAATGGTGCCCAGCCACTTGGACGGTCGGGGAGTGAACGCTGACCTAAATAACGCGAGACCGTCGCTCTACCATCCAGCTTCAAGTGGTTGGGCATTCTGTGGTGGGGCCTCAGATTGGCAAGGATCCAGTGGAGTCTCAATGGGTTCAGTCTTTGGCCTGCACTGTTTCTGATATATGTAAATGCTCTCCCGGAGGATATAAAATCGTTCCTTTCATTGTGTGCTGATGATGCAAAAATTATGAGGAGGATTAAGACGGAGGAAGATAGTACGAGGCTACATGATGACCTAAACAAACTGAATAAATGGTCCAACAAATGGCTACTAAATTTCAACCCGAGTAAATGTAAGGTTACGAAACTAGGCAGTGAGGAAAGATCTAGGAGTTGATATAACACCAAACCTGTTTCCTGAAGCTCACATAAAAATCCGCACACAGAGTAGATGCTAGTGGCTGAGTGGAGAGCACGCTGGACACGTAATCCTGTTGATCGGGGTTCGATTCTCGGCGTCTTCTTCCTGAAGACGCCGGGACAGTCATATATACTACATACGTATGATCAATCCTGGAGTATGCGGCCCCAGCACGGAGCCTGTACCTTGTCAAGCACAAGATGAAGCCTGAAAAAATTCAGAGGTATGCTACAAGGCTAGTCCCAAAAATAAGAGGCACAAGTTACGAGGAAAGGCTGCGCAAAATGCACCTGACGACAGTGAAAGACAGAAGAGTAAGAGGAAACATGATCACTACCTACAAAATTCCCAGAGGAATTGACAGGGTAGATAAAGATAAACTGTTTAATACGGATGGGACATGAACAAGAGGACACAGGTGGAAACTGAGTACCCAACTGAGTCACAGGGAGGTTAGAAAGAACTTTTCAGTGTCAGAGTTTTTAACAAATGGAATGCATTAGGCAGTGATGTGGTGGAGGCTGACTCCATACACAGTTTCAAATGTATATATGATAGAACCCAGTAGGCTCAGGATTATGTACACCAGTTGATTGACAGTTGGGAGGCAGGACCAAAGAGCCAGAGCTCAACCCCCGCAAGAGGAAATGTAGATGTTTATCTCTCAGAATGTTTGGTAATATGATTATTGTTTGTGATGTGTGTCTATGTATATATTAACACGATGTACTGAACGGGGTGAGAATAGCTTGAGCTACATATTTCAATTTCAATTTCAAACCCACGCAAGTACAACTAGGTGAGTACACACACACACACACAGCCACTTTGGCCAAACGAAACCATCGAGAACACTTTTCATCATGACACAGAACCTCGGCAGCCGTCACCGCTGCTTCCACAATTATCAATCACTTGTGCTTCTTCCTTGCTGTGTGCCCAACCACTTGGGGTAGACGGTATAGTGACGGTCTCCTTCCATGCAGGTCGACGTTCAATCCCCGACCCTCCAAGTGGTTGGGCACCATTCTATCCTTCAGTCCCATTCCAAATCCTTATCCTGATCCCTTTCAATGCTATATTGTCTAAATTACTTGGCACTTTCTCCTGATGGTTCCCTATCCTGAGATCGTGGCTCATGGAGTTGTTCCTAGGGTTGTGGCATCATGTCGTGGCTCAGAGGGTTGTTCCCAGGGTTGTGGCATCATGTCGTGTCTCAGCGGGTTATTCCTAGGGTTGTGGCATCATGTCGTGGCTCAGAGGGTTGTTCCCAGGGTTGTGGCATCATGTCGTGGCTCAGAGGGTTGTTCCCAGGGTTGTGGCATCATGTCATGGCTCAGAGGGTTGTGGGAGCGGTGAGAGCAAATTTGTGCTGCACACCGATGCAGTCACGGTCCCGAGGACGGACCACACGTCGCGGCCAGGCATTAATAAACAAAAATATTAAGATAGCCAAAGAAATTGGCAGAATTTCCCAACGACTCCAGATTGCAATAGGCTGCGCTGCAGGCACCTCTCCGACCTGCACCAGGAAGTCCTTCAGATCCCTCACCAGCCGGAGAGTCTGCTGGTGCCGCAGGAATGTGCCCACGAAGGGCACACTATCCCAGAAAGGTTCCAGCTCCACGTCACCGTCGAGCAGCGACTCATCACAGCCAATCCCAGGCGGGAGGAGGTGGAGGAAGATCGCCAGCTGCCTCAGCAGGTGAAGGAGGCTATATTAGTTCTTGTGCCACTCAATAACCTGTAGCCGAAGGAGATGCAGGTGGGTATGTCTCTCCGCTTCCTGGCTTGTCATCCACACTTGCACCATTCCTACCATCACCAACCCAGTCATCAACATAAATAAATTAATGAACTTATTCATTTTCTAATTCATTTTGAATCAAAACTTTTTGAATAAATAAATTAATACACCAAAATATAGAAATAATTCTATATACCATGAAGGGTAAACATATGCAAATAAAGTCAATATCACAGATTGATAAAATCTAGCGAGGTTGGCAGTGTTTCATAATTGGGCTGGAAGTGCTGATGCATGGCCCAAGTGCTTTGTGAAACTTGGACATGTTCACCACCTACAAAGTCAAGGAAGATTCGTATTACTGCAGTGTGAAATAGCTATAATGATAAGGATGTCCGTATCTCTCTATCTATCCACGTTTGAGGGGCAGTCGCGTGGGTCTTAGGAAAGAGACATGGACAAAGTCGACCTATTGGGCCTATGGTGAAGAGCAGGTGAAGTGTAGAGAAGGTGGTGAAGGGTAGGGAAGGTGGTGAAGGGTAGGGAGGGTGGTGAAGGGTAGAGAAGGTGGTGAAGGGTAGGGAAGGTGGTGAAGGGTAGGGAAGGTGGTGAAGGGTAGGGAAGGTGGTGAAGGGTAGAGAAGGTGGTGAAGGGTAGGGAAGGTGGTGAAGGGTAGGGAAGGTGGTGAAGGGTAGGGAAGGTGGTGAAGGGTAGAGAAGGTGGTGAAGGGTAGGGAAGGTGGTGAAGGGTAGGGAAGGTGGTGAAGTGTAGAGAAGGTGGTGAAGGGTAGGGAAGGTGGTGAAGGGTAGGGAAGGTGGTGAAGGGTAGAGAAGGTGGTGAAGTGTAGAGAAGGTGGTGAAGGGTAGGGAAGGTGGTGAAGGGCAGGGAAGGTGGTGAAGGGTAGGGAAGGTGGTGAAGGGTAGGGAAGGTGGTGAAGGGTAGGGAAGGTGGTGAAGGGTAGGGAAGGTGGTGAAGGGTAGGGAAGGTGGTGAAGGGTAGAGAAGGTGGTGAAGGGTAGGGAAGGTGGTGAAGGGTAGGGAAGGTGGTGAAGGGTAGGGAAGGTGGTGAAGGGTAGGGAAGGTGGTGAAGGGTAGAGAAGGTGGTGAAGTGTAGGGAAGGTGGTGAAGGGTAGGGAAGGTGGTGAAGGGTAGGGAAGGTGGAGAATGTTACGGATAGTTTTGAAGGGCAGGGAAAGTCGTGAATGGGAGGGAAGCTGATGAAGGGTAGGGAATGTGGTGAAGGGCAGGAAAGGTTCTGAAAGATAGGGAAGGTGGTGAAGGATTGGGAACGTGGTGAAGGGTTACCTAGGTGTTGAAGGGTAGGAAAGGTTCTGAAAGATAGGGAAGGTGGTGAAGGATTGGGAACGTGGTGAAGGGTTGCTTAGGAGTTGAAGGGTAGGGAATATGGTGAAGCGTTGTGAAGTTGGCGAAGTGTAGGGAATGTGGTGAAGGGTTGACTAGGTGGTGAAGGGTAGGGTAGGGGGGTGAAGGGTAGGGATCGTACTGACTGCAGGGAAGGTAGTGAGGGCAGGTGAATATGGTAAATGGTAGGGAATATGGTGATGAGAAGAGATGGTGGGGAAAGGTAGGGAAGGGGGTGAAGGGAAAAGGAAGGTTGAGAGGGGGTAGGCAAAGTGGTGAAGGTTAGGGAAGATAGTGAAGGGTAAGTAAGGTGATGAAGGTTAGGGAAGATGGAGAAGGGTAGGGAAGGTGGTGAAGGGTGGGGAAAATGATAAAGGGTTGGTAAGGTGGTGAAGGGTAGGAGAGGTGGTGAAAGGTAAGGAAGGTTGTTAAGGGTGTGGAAGGTGGTGAAGGGTATGGAAGATTGTGAAGGGTCGGGTAGGTGGTGAAGGTAAGGGAAGATGGTGAAGAGTAGGGAAAGTGGTGAAGGGTAGGGAATATGAAGAAGGGTTGATTATTTGATGAAGGGTAGGAAATGTGGTAAAGTGTAGGGATGGTGGCGAAGGGTGGGGAAGGTGAGAAAGGGTAGGTAAGGTGGTGAAGGGTGGGGAAGATAGTGAAGGGTAGGTAAGGTGGTGAAGGGTAGGGAAGATAGTGACGGGTAGGGAAGTACGTGAATGGTAGGGAAAGTTAAGAAGGGTAAGAGAAGAGTCAAGGGGTGATTAGGTGGTGAAGGGTTGGGAAGGTGGTGAAGGGTTGGGAAGGTGGTGAAGGGTATGGAAGGTGGTAAAGGGTAGGGAAGGTGGTGAAGGGTGGAGAAGATTGTGAGGGGTAGAGAAGGTGGTGAAGGGTGAAGAAGATTGTGAAGGGTAGGGTAAGTGGTGATGGGTAGGGTAGTGATAGGAAGAGAAGATGATGAGATGTAGGGTAGTTAGTGAAGGTCGTGAAGGGAAGGGAATGGAAGTTGATGAAAGGTAGGGAAGGTGAAGAAGGGTTGGGAACGTGGAGCTGGGTTGGAAAAATGGTGAAGAGTAGGGATAGTGGTAAAGGGTAGGGAAGGTCGTGAAGGGAAGGTTGTGAAGGATAGGGAAGATGGTTAAGGGTAGGAAAGGTGGTGAAGGATTGGGAAGTTGATGGAGGGTAGCGAAAGTGAAGAAGGGTTGGGAAGGTTGTGAAGGGTAGGGAAGGATGTGAAGGGAAGGGAAGGTGGTGAAGGGAATGGAAGGTGGTGAAGGGATGGGAAGGTAGTGAAAGGTTGGGAAGGTATTGAGGAGTAGGGAAGGTGTGGAAGGGTTAGCAAGGTGGTGAAGGGTCGATAAGATGGAGTAAAGTAAGGAAAGGGGTGCAGGGTAAGGAAATTGATGAAGGGATGGGAAGGTGGCGAAGGGTAGGGAAGGTGGTGAAGGGTAAGGAAGGTTGTGAAGGGAAGGTTATGAAGTGATGAGATGGCAGTTAAAGCGTTCTGCTTTGTGTCTGGAGAGTTTCTCATGAGTAGATTGGCCGTTTTCTTGGTTTTATAGTAGATCGTCAATTGTATCTTCCGATTTTTGTCTGTAGGGATAACGTTTCTATTAACAATATCTTTCAGGACCCTTTCCTCCGTTTTATGAGCATTGGAAAAGAAGTTCCTGTAAAATAGTCTAATAGGGGGTACAGGTGTTGTGTTAGTTGTCTCTTCAGAGGTTGCATGACGTTTCACCTTCCTTCTTATGATGTCTTTAACGAAATCACTGGAGAAGCCGTTGTTGACTAGGACCTGCCTTACCCTACAGAGTTCTTCATCAACTTGCTTCCATCCTGAGCTGTGGCTGAGAGCACGGTCGACATAAGCGTTAACGACACTCCTCTTGTACCTGTCTGGGCAGTCACTGTTGGCATTGAGGCACATTCCTATGTTTGTTTCCTTAGTGTAGACTGCAGTCTGGAAACCTCCGCTCCTTTCTATGACTGTTACATCTAGAAAGGGCAGCTTCCCATCCTTCTCCATCTCGTAAGTGAAACGCAACACAGAATTCCACTCAAATGCCTCCTTCACCTCCTGCAGATGTCTGACATCAGGTACCTGTGTAAAAATATCGTCAACATACCTGCAGTATATGGCCGGTTTCAAGTTCATGTCGACTAAGACCTTTTGTTCGATGGTACCCATGTAAAAGTTCGCAAACAGGACACCTAGGGGAGAACCCATGGCGACCCCATCTACTTGCTTATACATGTGCCCATTCGGGCTCAAGAAGGGTGCCTCGTTAGTACAAGCTTGGAGTAGTTTCCTTAGAATGTTTTCTGGTATGTCAAGAGGAGTACAGGCCGGATCACGATAGACTCATTCCGCTATCATCCCAATTGTTTCATCCACAGGTACGTTGGTAAACAGTGATTCTACGTCCAACGAGGCTCTTATCCCTGTGGCCCATGTTCCCCGCAGTAAGTCAACAAATTCTTTTGGAGACTTCAGGCTGAAGGTGCAAGGGACATAAAGAGTCAGCAAGCCGTTGAGTCGCTTCGCCAGTCTGTATGTGGGTGTGGGTATCTGGCTAATGATTGCCCTGAAGAGGGTTTCCAGGCTTATGTGTCTCGACATTTCCATACACATATCCAGGCTTATATTCCCCAACGATCTTTGGCAGGTGGAGTCCGGATTTCTTGGTGTTCACAGTTTCGATCAATTTGTTGACCTTTGCCTTCAATTCGGCTGTAGTGTCCTTCGTTACCCTTTGGAATTTAGTTTGGTCAGAGAGAATGAGGTTCATTTTCGCCAGATATTCGTCTTTTTTAAGAATGACGTATATTGGCGACTTGTCACCTCCTCTGACGACTATCTCCTTGTTCTCACGAAGGCTCTTAGCTGCCGCATTGAGCTCGGGGGACAGTATGGTGCTTCTGTAATTGCCTCGATTCTTTCCTCCTTCCGCAATAAGTTTTGCTTGTAAGGTGTCTCTGGTGGTGACCTTCTTTTGTGTCTCGAGGTCGAATATGTCGTCCAACAGGATCTCCAACTCCACTTTCCGGGCCATCTCACTTGGTCTGGACATAACGTGACAGTTTATACCCAAATTTAGGAGAGTGACTTGGTCCTCAGTGAGGTTGATTCCTGCAAGGTTCAGGAAGCCGTCTCTTGGTCGTGGAAGTCTTACAAAACGTATTCAGTGCCGCGTCAGACTAGAAATAAAAATGAATTTTGGACAATTGATTTTTCAGTTACCATCAACAGTGAATAGAAATATAAGAAACATAGAGAAAATTTGTGTTAGAATTATTAATCTTACTTTTTCGGTCATATTTAATAATATATATATATATATATATATATATATATATATATATATATATATATATATATATATATATATATATGCAATTGACGATCACAAAACACTGATCATTTTATGCGGAAAATCCACAGAGAAATATGAAATGAGGTGAACGTTTCGGCTTTCTTAAAGCCTTTGTCAACACCAGACTCAACACCAGAGTCTGGTGTTGACAAAGGCTTTAACAAAGCCGAAACGTTCACCTCATTTCATATTTCTCTGTGGATTTTCCGCATATATATATATATATATATATATATATATATATATATATATATATATATATATATATATATATATATATATATATATATATATATATATATATATATATATATATATATATATATATTATTAAATATGACCGAAAAAGAAAGATTAATAATTCTAACACGAATTTTCTCAATCTTTCGTACATTTCGTTTCACTGTTGGAGGTAAATCAAAAATCAATTCTCCAAAATTCATTTTTATTTCTAGTCTGACACGACACGAGCGCGTTTCGTAAAACTTATTACATTTTCAAAGACTTTAGTTCACAAATACACAACTGAATAGAACTTACGCATCTCCGATTTTATATCTACATTTGAGTGAGGTGGAAGGGGTGATGTGGCATTAACACAAGACAGAACAAGATGTGGTATTAATAGGGTATTAATTTCATCAACACAAGACAGAACAAGAGTATTAATAGGGTATTAATTTCATCAACACAAGACAGAACACGAAACAATGGATATTGAATAGAAGTGTTTGTAGAAAGCCTATTGGTCCATATTTCTTGATGCTTCTATATTGGAGCGGAGTCTTGAGGTGGGTAGAATATAGTTGTGCAATAATTGGCTGTTGATTGCTGGTGTTGACTTCTTGATGTGTAGTGCCTCGCAAACGTCAAGCCGCCTGCTATCGCTGTATCTATCGATGATTTCTGTGTTGTTTACTAGGATTTCTCTGGCGATGGTTTGGTTGTGGGAAGAGATTATATGTTCCTTAATGGAGCCCTGTTGCTTATGCATCGTTAAACGCCTAGAAAGAGATGTTGTTGTCTTGCCTATATACTGGGTTTTTTGGAGCTTACAGTCCCCAAGAGGGCATTTGAAGGCATAGACGACGTTAGTCTCTTTTAAAGCGTTCTGTTTTGTGTCTGGAGAGTTTCTCATGAGTAGGCTGGCCGTTTTTCTGGTTTTATAGTAAATCGTCAGTTGTATCCTCTGATTTTTGTCTGTAGGGATAACGTTTCTATTAACAATATCTTTCAGGACCCTTTCCTCCGTTTTATGAGCTGTGGAAAAGAAGTTCCTGTAAAATAGTCTAATAGGGGGTATAGGTGTTGTGTTAGTTGTCTCTTCAGAGGTTGCATGGCTTTTCACTTTCCTTCTTATGATGTCTTCGACGAAACCATTGGAGAAGCCGTTATTGACTAGGACCTGCCTTACCCTACAGAGTTCTTCGTCGACTTGCTTCCATTCTGAGCTGTGGCTGAGAGCACGGTCGATATATGCGTTAACAACACTCCTCTTGTACCTGTCTGGGCAGTCGCTGTTGGCATTTAGGCACATTCCTATGTTTGTTTCCTTAGTGTAGACTGCAGTGTGGAAACCTCCGACCTTTTCCATGACTGTTACATCTAGAAAGGGCAGCTTCCCATCCTTTTCCATCTCGTAAGTGAAACGCAGCACGGAACTCTGCTCAAATGCCTCCTTCAGCTCCTGCAGATGTCTGACATCAGACATATATATATATATATATATATATATATATATATATATATATATATATATATATATATATATATATATATATATACATATATATATATATATATATATATATATATATATATATATATATATATATATATATATATATATATATATATATATATATATATTATTAAACTTGACCTGAATACGTAACACTCTTACGTATTCAGAGTTAAACGGCAAGTTTTTCCCTGAATGCTCTGTGTTCCCTTCTCTGAGGCTGTGGGTCCCTATAATTGCACCAGTGGTGGTACCCCTCTATATATATATATATATATATATATATATATATATATATATATATATATATATATATATATATATATATATATATATGTCGTACCTAGTAGCCAGAACGCACTTTTCAGCCTACTATGCAAGGCCCGATTTGCCTAATAGACCAAGTTTTCCAGAATTAATATGTTTTCTCTATTTTTTTTCTTACGAAATGATAAAGCTACCATTTCATTATGTATGAGGTCAATTTTTTTTTATTGGATTTAAAATTAACGTAGATATATGACCAAACCTAACCAACCCTACCTAACCTAACCTAACCTATCTTTATAGGTTAGGTTAGGTTGGGTAGCCGACAAAGTTAGGTTAGGTTAGGTTAGGTAGGTTAGGTTGTCGAAAAACAATTAATTCATGAAAACTTGGCTTATTAGGCAAATCGGGCCTTGCATAGTAGGCTGAGAAGTGCGTTCTGGCTATTAGGTACGACATATATATATATATATATATATATATATATATATATATATATATATATATATATATATATATATATATATATAAATATATATATATATATATATATATATATATATATATATATATATGTATATATATATATATATATATATATATGCAAACAATATATATTAGTTATATATATATATATATATATATATATATATATATATATATATATATATATATATATGTCGTACCTAGTAGCCAGAACTCACTTCTCAGCCTACTATTCAAGGCCCGATTTGCCTAATAAGCCAAGTTTTCCTGAATTAATATATTTACTATAATTTTTTTCTTATGAAATGATAAAGCAACCCTTTTCTCTATGTATGAGGTCAATTTTTTTTATTGGAGTTAAAATTAACGTAGATATATGACCGAACCTAACCAACCCTACCTAACCTAACCTAACCTATATTTATAGGTAAGGTTAGGTTAGGTAGCCAAAAAAAGCTAGGTTAGGTTAGGTTAGGTAGGTTAGGTAGACGAAAAAACATTAATTCATGAAAACTTGGCTTATTAGGCAAATTGGGCCTTGAATAGTAGGCTGAGAAGTGCGTTCTGGCTATTAGGTACGACATATATATATATATATATATATGTATATATATATATATATATATATATATATATACATATATATATATATATATATATATATATATATATATATATATGTATATATATATATATACATATATATATATATATATATATATATATATATATATATATATATATATATATATATATATATATATATATATATATATGTATATATATATATATACATGTCGTACCTAGTAGCCAGAACACACTTCTCAGCCTACTATGCAAGGCCCGATTTGCCTAATAAGCCAAGTTTTCCTGAATTAATATATTTTCTCTAATTTTTTTCTTATGAAATGATAAAGCTACTCATTTAATTATGTATGAGGTCATTTTTTTATTGGAGTTAAAATTAACGTAGATATATGACTGAACCTAACCAACCCTACCTAACCTAACCTAACCTATCATTATAGGTTAGGTTAGGTAGCCGAAAAAGTTAGGTTAGGTTAGGTTAGGTAGTCGAAAAACAATTAATTCATGAAAACTTGGCTTATTAGGCAAATCTGGCCTTGCATAGTAGGCTGAGAAGTGCGTTCTGGCTACTAGGTACGACATACATATATATATATATATATATATATATATATATATATATATATATATATATATATATATATATATGTATAACCCTACCTAACCTAACCTAACCTAACTTTTTCGGCTACCTAACCAAACCTAACCTATAAAGATAGGTTAGGTTAGGTTAGGTAGGGTTGGTTAGGTTCGGTCATATATCTACGTTAATTTTAACTCCAATAAAAAAAAATTGACCTCATACATAATGAAATGGGGAGCTTTATCATTTCATAAGAAAAAAATTTGACAAAATATATTGATTCAGGAAAACTTGGCTTATTAGGCAAATTGGGCCTTGCATAGTAGGCCGAGAAGTGCATTCTGGCTACTAGGTACGACATATATATATATATATATATATATATATATATATATATATATATATATATATATATATATATATATATATATATATATATATATATATATATATATATATATATATATATGTTTCATTGAATATGACCGCATATTCTGTATTTATTATTTTCTGGTTTAGGGCTTCTATCCCTCTAACTATTTTCTTAGCATCAGGGCTTAATTGAAATAGGAGTTCTCCAAAACTCATTTTCGTACTTTTAAGGTGAAGAAAATAAGTGATTTACTATAGAGTGTATTACACTTATTTGTATAATTTGCACGACGTTTCGAACCGCATATTCTGTATTTATTATTTTCTGGTTTAGGGCTTCTATCCCTCTAACTATTTTCTTAGCATCAGGGCTTAATTGAAATAGGAGTTCTCCAAAACTCATTTTCGTACTTTTAAGGTGAAGAAAAGAAGTGATTTACTATAGAGTGTATTACACTTATTTGTATAATTTGCACGACGTTTCGAACCTCCATGGTTCATTCTCAAGTGAACAGATCTTACAATACTAGTTGATTTTATACCCGCATTAGGTCAGGTGATAATACAATGAAGGTGAAAACATGGGGGGATACATAAGGGATAAACATAGGGGCTGCAGAAGGCTTATTGGCCCATACGAGGCATCTCCTATCTAAACACAAAGATTAATCCAGTGTAATTGGCCTGTTATGTTGGACATTGTCTTCTGTGTTGGCATCGATATGTTCTTGTCTTGTCCTTACTCTCATGGTGGGTAGAGTAAATAGTTCCGTGATTTGGGTGTTCATGGTAGGTCGCTCTATTCTTATGTGAATTGCCTCAAGAATTTGTAATCTTCTTGAATCTTGGGTTTTGTCTATTATTCAAGTATTCTTGTTCAACATTTCTCTTGTTAGAGTAATGTCATGGGCTTGTCTCATGTGATTCCTAGGGGCACCAGATTGAAGATGGCATGTCAAACGCCTCGTCAGCTTGGTCGACGTCATACCTATGTACTTACATTGAAGGTTACATCCTTCGTGGGGGCAAGTGTACATGTATACAACGCTTGACTGCTGTAGAGGTCAACTGCTTACAATACTATATATATATATATATATATATATATATATATATATATATATATATATATATATATATATATATATATATATATATATATATATATATATATATATATATATATATGTCGTACCTAGTAGCCAGAACGCACTTCTCAGCCTACTATGCAAGGCCCGATTTGCCTAATAAGCCAAGTTTTCATGAATTAATTGTTTTTCGACTACCTAACCTACCTAACCTAACCTAACCTAACTTTTTCGGCTACCTAACCTAACCTAACCTATAAAGATAGGTTAGGTTAGGTTAGGTAGGGTTGGTTAGGTTTGGTCACATATCTACGTTAATTTTAACTCCAATAAAAAAAAAATTGACCTCATACATAATGAAATGGGTAGCTTTATCATTTCATAAGAAAAAAATTAGAGAAAATATATTAATTCAGGAAAACTTGGCTTATTAGGCAAATCGGGCCTTGAATAGTAGGCTGAGAAGTGCGTTCTGGCTATTAGGTACGACATATATATATATATATATATATATATATATATATATATATATATATATATATATATATATATATATATATATATATGTATATATATATATATGCAAACAAGCCTGAATGGTCCCCAGGACTATATACAACTGAAAACTCACACCCCAGAAGTGACTCGAACCCATACTCCCACAACTGGTATGTACAGGGACGCCTTAATCCGCTTGACCATCACGACCGGACATAAGGAAGTGATAGCCGAGGCTATATGAACCACTTCCCCGCCGGCACTCGGATGGTAATCTTGGGCATAGCATTTTATCAAATCACCTCATTCTTTGGGGCACACGTGAGGAACACAAATGCAAACAAGCCTGAATGGTCCCCAGGACTATATACAACTGAAAACTCACACCCCAGAAGTGACTCGAAACCATACTCCCACAACTGGTATGTACAGGGACGCCTTAATCCGCTTGACCATCACGACCGGACATAAGGAAGTGATAGCCGAGGCTATATGAACCACTTCCCCGCCGGCACTCGGATGGTAATCTTGGGCATAGCATTTTATCAAATCACCTCATTCTTTGGGGCACACGTGAGGAACACAAATGCAAACAAGCCTGAATGGTCCCCAGGACTATATACAACTGAAAACTCACACCCCAGAAGTGACTCGAACCCATACTCCCACAACTGGTATGTACAGGGACGCCTTAATCCGCTTGACCATCACGACCGGACATAAGGAAGTGATAGCCGAGGCTATATGAACCACTTCCCCGCCGGCACTCGGATGGTAATCTTGGGCATAGCATTTTATCAAATCACCTCATTCTTTGGGGCACACGTGAGGAACACAAATGCAAACAAGCCTGAATGGTCCCCAGGACTATATACAACTGAAAACTCACACCCCAGAAGTGACTCGAACCCATACTCCCACAACTGGTATGTACAGGGACGCCTTAATCCGCTTGACCATCACGACCGGACATATAGCCTCGGCTATCACTTCCTTATGTCCGGTCGTGATGGTCAAGCGGATTAAGGCGTCCCTGTACATACCAGTTGTGGGAGTATGGGTTCGAGTCACTTCTGGGGTGTGAGTTTTCAGTTGTATATAGTCCTGGGGACCATTCAGGCTTGTTTGCATTTGTGTTCCTCACGTGTGCCCCAAAGAATGAGGTGATTTGATAAAATGCTATGCCCAAGATTACCATCCGAGTGCCGGCGGGGAAGTGGTTCATATAGCCTCGGCTATCACTTCCTTATGTCCGGTCGTGATGGTCAAGCGGATTAAGGCGTCCCTGTACATACCAGTTGTGGGAGTATGGGTTCGAGTCACTTCTGGGGTGTGAGTTTTCAGTTGTATATAGTCCTGGGGACCATTCAGGCTTGTTTGCATTTGTGTTCCTCACGTGTGCCCCAAAGAATGAGGTGATTTGATAAAATGCTATGCCCAAGATTACCATCCGAGTGCCGGCGGGGAAGTGGTTCATATAGCCTCGGCTATCACTTCCTTATGTCCGGTCGTGATGGTCAAGCGGATTAAGGCGTCCCTGTACATACCAGTTGTGGGAGTATGGGTTCGAGTCACTTCTGGGGTGTGAGTTTTCAGTTGTATATAGTCCTGGGGACCATTCAGGCTTGTTTGCATTTGTGTTCCTCACGTGTGCCCCAAAGAATGAGGTGATTTGATAAAATGCTATGCCCAAGATTACCATCCGAGTGCCGGCGGGGAAGTGGTTCATATAGCCTCGGCTATCACTTCCTTATGTCCGGTCGTGATGGTCAAGCGGATTAAGGCGTCCCTGTACATACCAGTTGTGGGAGTATGGGTTCGAGTCACTTCTGGGGTGTGAGTTTTCAGTTGTATATAGTCCTGGGGACCATTCAGGCTTGTTTGCATTTGTGTTCCTCACGTGTGCCCCAAAGAATGAGGTGATTTGATAAAATGCTATGCCCAAGATTACCATCCGAGTGCCGGCGGGGAAGTGGTTCATATAGCCTCGGCTATCACTTCCTTATGTCCGGTCGTGATGGTCAAGCGGATTAAGGCGTCCCTGTACATACCAGTTGTGGGAGTATGGGTTCGAGTCACTTCTGGGGTGTGAGTTTTCAGTTGTATATAGTCCTGGGGACCATTCAGGCTTGTTTGCATTTGTGTTCCTCACGTGTGCCCCAAAGAATGAGGTGATTTGATAAAATGCTATGCCCAAGATTACCATCCGAGTGCCGGCGGGGAAGTGGTTCATATAGCCTCGGCTATCACTTCCTTATGTCCGGTCGTGATGGTCAAGCGGATTAAGGCGTCCCTGTACATACCAGTTGTGGGAGTATGGGTTCGAGTCACTTCTGGGGTGTGAGTTTTCAGTTATATATATATATATATATATATGCATATATATATACTCCCAGACGTGGCATCTGGGAGTATGGGTTCGAAGTGACTCGAACCCATACTCCCAGATGCCACGCAACTGGTATGTACAAGACGCCTTAATCCACTTGACCATCACGACCGGACATAATGAGGTGATAGCCGAGGCTATTTGAACCACCCCACCGCCGGCACTCGGATAGTAATCTTGGGCATAGCATTTTACCAAATCACCTCATTCTTTGGGGCACACGTGAGGAACACAAATGCGAACAAGCCTGAATGGTCCCCAGGACAATATGCAACTGAAAACTCACACCCCAGAAGTGACTCGAACCCATACTCCCAGATGCCACGCAACTGGTATGTACAAGACGCCTTAATCCACTTGACCATCACGACCGGACATAATGAGGTGATAGCCGAGGCTATTTGAACCACCCCACCGCCGGCACTCGGATAGTAATCTTGGGCATAGCATTTTACCAAATCACCTCATTCTTTGGGGCACACGTGAGGAACACAAATGCGAACAAGCCTGAATGGTCCCCAGGACAATATGCAACTGAAAACTCACACCCCAGAAGTGACTCGAACCCATACTCCCAGATGCCACGCAACTGGTATGTACAAGACGCCTTAATCCACTTGACCATCACGACCGGACATAATGAGGTGATAGCCGAGGCTATTTGAACCACCCCACCGCCGGCACTCGGATAGTAATCTTGGGCATAGCATTTTACCAAATCACCTCATTCTTTGGGGCACACGTGAGGAACACAAATGCGAACAAGCCTGAATGGTCCCCAGGACAATATGCAACTGAAAACTCACACCCCAGAAGTGACTCGAACCCATACTCCCAGATGCCACGCAACTGGTATGTACAAGACGCCTTAATCCACTTGACCATCACGACTGGACATAATGAGGTGATAGCCGAGGCTATTTGAACCACCCCACCGCCGGCACTCGGATAGTAATCTTGGGCATAGCATTTTACCAAATCACCTCATTCTTTGGGGCACACGTGAGGAACACAAATGCGAACAAGCCTGAATGGTCCCCAGGACAATATGCAACTGAAAACTCACACCCCAGAAGTGACTCGAACCCATACTCCCAGATGCCACGCAACTGGTATGTACAAGACGCCTTAATCCACTTGACCATCACGACCGGACATAATGAGGTGATAGCCGAGGCTATTTGAACCACCCCACCGCCGACACTCGGATAGTAATCTTGGGCATAGCATTTTACCAAATCACCTCATTCTTTGGGGCACACGTGAGGAACACAAATGCGAACAAGCCTGAATGGTCCTCAGGACAATATGCAACTGAAAACTCACACCCCAGAAGTGACTCGAACCCATACTCCCAGATGCCACGCAACTGGTATGTACAAGACGCCTTAATCCACTTGACCATCACGACCGGACATAATGAGGTGATAGCCGAGGCTATTTGAACCACCCCACTGCCGGGGTGATTTGGTAAAATGCTATGCCCAAGATTACTATCCGAGTGCCGGCGGTGATTTGGTAAAATGCTATGCCCAAGATTACTATCCGAGTGCCGGCAGTGGGGTGGTTCAAATAGCCTCGGCTATCACCTCATTATGTCCGGTCGTGATGGTCAAGTGGATTAAGGCGTCTTGTACATACCAGTTGCGTGGCATCTGGGAGTATGGGTTCGAGTCACTTCTGGGGTGTGAGTTTTCAGTTGCATATTGTCCTGGGGACCATTCAGGCTTGTTCGCATTTGTGTTCCTCACGTGTGCCCCAAAGAATGAGGTGATTTGGTAAAATGCTATGCCCAAGATTACTATCCGAGTGCCGGCGGTGGGGTGGTTCAAATAGCCTCGGCTATCACCTCATTATGTCCGGTCGTGATGGTCAAGTGGATTAAGGCGTCTTGTACATACTAGTTGCGTGGCATCTGGGAGTATGGGTTCGAGTCACTTCTGGGGTGTGAGTTTTCAGTTGCATATTGTCCTGGGGACCATTCAGGCTTGTTCGCATATATATATATATATATATATATATATATATATATATATATATATATATATATATATATATATATATATATATATATATAAGCCTATACTTGCATAAACCACAAGTGAAGATAAACAATCTTTGGACAACACCCACCAGTGGGACTCGAACCCAGAAAGCACAACTACCTTCCAGTAGCTGGCATAACTAGTATGCTTTAACCCACTACGCCATCAGACCTTACAAAAGAAGTAGATAGTTCGAGATATATATCTCAAACATCTCTACCTCCCGAAGGCACCAGATGAGTGAGGGGTCAGTCTGCATTTTTCGTCAAGCCACTGTCAATGTGAGAGAACTCGTGTCCAGCTTATAAGCCTATACTTGCATAAACCACAAGTGAAGATAAACAATCTTTGGACAACACCCACCAGTGGGACTCGAACCCAGAAAGCACAACTAACTTCCAGTAGCTGGCATAACTAGTATGCTTTAACCCACTACGCCATCAGACCTTACAAAAGAAGTAGATAGTTCGAGATATATATCTCAAACATCTCTACCTCCCGAAGGCACCAGATGAGTGAGGGGTCAGTCTGCATTTTTCGTCAAGCCACTGTCAATGTGAGAGAACTCGTGTCCAGCTTATAAGCCTATACTTGCATAAACCACAAGTGAAGATAAACAATCTTTGGACAACACCCACCAGTGGGACTCGAACCCAGAAAGCACAACTACCTTCCAGTAGCTGGCATAACTAGTATGCTTTAACCCACTACGCCATCAGACCTTACAAAAGAAGTAGATAGTTCGAGATATATATCTCAAACATCTCTACCTCCCGAAGGCACCAGATGAGTGAGGGGTCAGTCTGCATTTTTCGTCAAGCCACTGTCAATGTGAGAGAACTCGTGTCCAGCTTATAAGCCTATACTTGCATAAACCACAAGTGAAGATAAACAATCTTTGGACAACACCCACCAGTGGGACTCGAACCCAGAAAGCACAACTACCTTCCAGTAGCTGGCATAACTAGTATGCTTTAACCCACTACGCCATCAGACCTTACAAAAGAAGTAGATACTTCTTTTGTAAGGTCTGATGGCGTAGTGGGTTAAAGCATACTAGTTATGCCAGCTACTGGAAGGTAGTTGTGCTTTCTGGGTTCGAGTCCCACTGGTGGGTGTTGTCCAAAGATTGTTTATCTTCACTTGTGGTTTATGCAAGTATAGGCTTATAAGCTGGACACGAGTTCTCTCACATTGACAGTGGCTTGACGAAAAATGCAGACTGACCCCTCACTCATCTGGTGCCTTCGGGAGGTAGAGATGTTTGAGATATATATCTCGAACTATCTACTTCTTTTGTAAGGTCTGATGGCGTAGTGGGTTAAAGCATACTAGTTATGCCAGCTACTGGAAGGTAGTTGTGCTTTCTGGGTTCGAGTCCCACTGGTGGGTGTTGTCCAAAGATTGTTTATCTTCACTTGTGGTTTATGCAAGTATAGGCTTATAAGCTGGACACGAGTTCTCTCACATTGACAGTGGCTTGACGAAAAATGCAGACTGACCCCTCACTCATCTGGTGCCTTCGGGAGGTAGAGATGTTTGAGATATATATCTCGAACTATCTACTTCTTTTGTAAGGTCTGATGGCGTAGTGGGTTAAAGCATACTAGTTATGCCAGCTACTGGAAGGTAGTTGTGCTTTCTGGGTTCGAGTCCCACTGGTGGGTGTTGTCCAAAGATTGTTTATCTTCACTTGTGGTTTATGCAAGTATAGGCTTATAAGCTGGACACGAGTTCTCTCACATTGACAGTGGCTTGACGAAAAATGCAGACTGACCCCTCACTCATCTGGTGCCTTCGGGAGGTAGAGATGTTCGAGATATATATCTCGAACTATCTACTTCTTTTGTAAGGTCTGATGGCGTAGTGGGTTAAAGCATACTAGTTATGCCAGCTACTGGAAGGTAGTTGTGCTTTCTGGGTTCGAGTCCCACTGGTGGGTGTTGTCCAAAGATTGTTTATCTTCACTTGTGGTTTATGCAAGTATAGGCTTATAAGCTGGACACGAGTTCTCTCACATTGACAGTGGCTTGACGAAAAATGCAGACTGACCCCTCACTCATCTGGTGCTTTCGGGAGGTAGAGATGTTTGAGATATATATCTCGAACTATCTACTTCTTTTGTAAGGTCTGATGGCGTAGTGGGTTAAAGCATACTAGTTATGCCAGCTACTGGAAGGTAGTTGTGCTTTCTGGGTTCGAGTCCCACTGGTGGGTGTTGTCCAAAGATTGTTTATCTTCACTTGTGGTTTATGCAAGTATAGGCTTATAAGCTGGACACGAGTTCTCTCACATTGACAGTGGCTTGAAAAATGCAGACTGACCCCTCACTCATCTGGTGCCTTCGGGAGGTAGAGATGTTTGAGATATATATCTCGAACTATCTACTTCTTTTGTAAGGTCTGATGGCGTAGTGGGTTAAAGCATACTAGTTATGCCAGCTACTGGAAGGTAGTTGTGCTTTCTGGGTTCGAGTCCCACTGGTGGGTGTTGTCCAAAGATTATATATATATATATATATAATGTATATATATATGTATATATATGCATATATATATACAGGGTTGGGGGTCCCTATTGCCGACGTCATGTCACGTGACACCCCCGCGACAAATAACGAAAATTTCACCTGATTGGGCTATGACCCAGGATGGAAAGAGAATTTTTCTACTCGGCTCCTGATTGGTCAAAAAATCGCGCCCCGTTCTCTCCGCTCACCTCTGACCATTACAGAAAATTGAGCTGTGCCATGGGCTCCCTATACTATTCAGTCATAGCATCATTAAAGTACTGCAAAAACTTCTATATTCGCTTTCAACTGTGCTTTTTTGTTTTAATCTATTGAACATTCACCCTCTGATCCATTCATAAGCAGGGGCTCCCAAATTGATATCATAGTACTCTGGTAACACCCTGGGCCAAATCGTGAATTTTTGCTCATGCTATTAAATACTCCAAAAACGAGTATATACCTTTCGCCTATGTATTTTTTGGTTTTAATCCATTGAACATTCATCCTCTGTACCTTTCATAAGTAGGGATTCCCTTCTTGATGCCTAATACGCGACAAATTGTGCAAAAACAGGTTAGGATAGGGCACGAGTTGCTCAGGCGCACCCTGGGGGGTGGGTCCCGGGGACCCCTGGGGGGAACGGACCACCACCCCACCCTGCCAGCCAGCCAGGTGCGCGCCGAGCGCGTCCTGACCCAACTGCTTGAAAAAGATTTTCACGATTTCGGGGTCGAGTCGGCATGGAAGTGCCCAACCGTTTCTGAAAATCAATTCACCATTTGTCTCATTTTACACTACTACCATCTACACAAAACACAACCTTCGTCACCATAACTATCTACACTACACACGACCTTCATCACTGTAACTATCTACACTACACACGAACTTCATCACTGTAACCATCAACACTACACACGACCTTCATCACTGTAACTATCAACACTACACACAACCTTCATCACTGTAACTATCTACACTACACACGACCTTCATCACTGTAACCATCAACACTACACACGACCTTCATCACTGTAACTATCAACACTACACACAACCTTCATCACTGTAACTATCTACACTACACACGACCTTCATCACTGTAACCATCAACACTACACACGACCTTCATCACTGTAACATCACCTTCATCACCTTCATCTACACTACACACGACCTTCATCACTGAAACCATCTACTCAAAACACGACCTTCACCACCATAACTATCTACACTACACACGACCTTCATCATTGTTACTATCTACACACGACCTTCGTCACTGTGAGCATCAACACTGAACACAAACTTCATCACTGTAACTATCTACACTACACATGACCTTCATCACTGTAACCATCTACACTACACATGACCTTCATCACTGAAACCACCTACACTACACACGACCTTCATCACCATAACTATCTACTCTACACACGACCTTCGTCAGTGTAAGCATCAACACTGAATACGAACTTCATCACTATAACCATCTACATTATACTCCACCTTCGTCACTGTAATCATCTACACTATGACCACTATCATCACTTTAATCATCTTCACTACACACAACCTTCATCACTGTAAGCATCAGCACTAAAGACGACCGTCATCACTGTAACCACATCTTTAGATGATTTCGGGGCTTAGTGTCCCCGCGGCCCGGTCCTCGACCAAGCCTCCACCCCCAGGAAGCAGCCCATTACAGCTGTCTAATTCCCAGGTACCTATTTACTGCTAGGTAACAGGGGCATCAGGGTGAAAGAAACATTTTGCCCATTTGTATCCGCCTCCACAGGGGATCGAACCCGGAACCTCAGGACTACAAACCCGAAGCGCTGTCCACCCAGCTGTCAGGCGCCACCATCTTCACAACTCACGCCCTTCTCTGTAACTATCTTCACTGTCACGGTCAACATCACTGTAACTATCTACACTAAACACAACCTTCATCACTTTTTCCATCTACACTTCACACGACCTTCCTCACCGTAACCATCTACACTAAACACTACTTTCATCGCTGTAATAATCTATTCACCCGATCTTGATCACTTGTAGTAGTAGTAGTAGTAGTAGTAGTAGTAGTAGTAGTAGTAGTAGTAGTAGTAGTAGTAGTAGTAGTAGTAGTAGTAGTAGTAGTAGTAGTAGGCATCCATCAGTCTCAGTCTTCATCCATCAGTCATCAGTCCATCAGTCTTCAACATGCGACCATCATTACTATAACCATCTTCATTAAACATGACTTTCATCATTGTAACTATGCACACTACACACGACCCTCATCACTGTAAACATCTACATTGCACACGACCTTCATCACTGTAACTATCTTCACTATACATGACCTTCATCCCTGTTGCAATCTACATTACACACTCCCTTTATCACTGTAATCGTCTTCAATACTCAGCCTTATAGAAATTATCCCTAGTTCAAACCCGCGGTGGTTGGGCCACCGATCAATGTTCAATTCAAATTGATATTCAGATTTTTATTCGGATAAAAGTACATACATTGATGAAGAGTTACAAACCTAATGTTGGATTTATAGATAGAGCTAGTACATACAATACCTAAAGCCACTAATAAGCATAGCATTTCGGGCAATATCACTGTAATGTCTCCTGCCGCTAATTGTATCCTGCCCAGAATTCAAGTTTTCTCCATTAACTTCATAAATTTGTTTTGCATGTCACTGGTCTAACTCTCTGGTGACGACTGTATGATAATTGACGAGAATCAATTCCATTCCATCCAAGAAATCCATTCCAATGATCATCGGATCAAGTGTGTCATCTACGGAAACAGCTATGCATAATGTCGCCCCTGCCAGCTCAATTTGAAGATTTTGAACTTCGTGATCAACTTCAATCCATTCTCCATAGACATCCTCTACCATGTGTGGCATGATGGATTTTTCTTATTTAAGTTTAAGGAGGCGGGTAAGATTTGAGTGTATGTATGTAAATTCGCAGTCAGTATCAATCAGTGCTTGCACAGGGAATTTTTATTCGGAGACATAGCAGGGCACAATTAATCCGGTATCGGATATATTTATTCTGTTGGGATTACAGCTCCGAACTACAAGGATCGGGTTGATGGAAGAGAGTCTTATGGAACAATAATAATTATAGAACACATCCAGTCCCAATAGATGAGGAATGTTTTCCTCAACCATCATAACTGACTGGATCACAACATTCTTCTCACACTCCAAATCCACCTTCACGCAGCCTACAATTGATCTGCGTCTGCTATCTGTATTTTTAAGAATGTTGTGTATTGGTTAAATTTTATTACTTAACCCACAGTTAATTACTGTTTGGAGAGGAATAGATGAGCACTTGGCGCCGGTGTCTATATCAAATTTGACTTCAATACTGCCAATTTTGCAGGGAAGGTAGAGAAGTCTACTAAAATCTATGTCATGATTGAAGAGGCGAAGTTCTTGTGGACAGTCCATTTGCATTCACACGTACGGAGCTGGACGATCAATGTACTGTGTCATGACTTATCAACTATATACAACATATTAAAAATGAAGTTTGGTTACAAATGGCTACGGTTTTTAATAATGTTGACAAACGTTTGGTGCTGGACAATCCAAAATCATGTGTAGTAAAGACATAGCTATAGTGAAGATGGTTGATTGTGAGGATCATTGGATGTGTTGATCGAGTGTAGTGAAGGTCGTAGGTCATGATGAACGTGGGTTTTGTAAAGTGTTTAGAGAGGATTCTGTATATTGACGATTGTGGGTTTAAAGATCGTGGGATGTAAAAATCGTGGGTTGTGAAGATCGTGTTCAGTGATTATTAGATTATTATTGACGGGAAGGGAACTATCGGGGGTAAGCGCCAAACCCTTACGACTATATAGCACTTGGAAGGGGTCAGGATAATGATTAGGGATGGGACGGGGGTAAAGGAATGGTGCCCAACCACTTGGACGGTCGGGAATTGAACGCCGACCTGCATGAAGCGAGACCGTCGCTCTATCGTGTTCAGTGAATAACGTGTAAAGTGAAGATCATTAATTATATATGCGTACAATGGTAAGCAAATATAATTAATGATCTAACCCCATACACAGATACCGTACGTTAGATATGTATATGGACAGATGTGGACAGATATACGTTATATAGGAAAAGATTAGTGAGTAAGTATAGTGTGAGAAGAGCAGAGTGGGAATATAATATCTGGATTTTGAGGGTATACCAACAGTGTTATACCTTTTTGCTTTGTGCTGTATGCTAGAACTAACTTTGTTTCTTATAGGCCAGGAAACGTTTCCTCATTTTTACTAGCAATGTTTATATTGTTTATTTGAAGGTGTATTTGGTTCGATAATTTGTTTTCAAATAAAATGTAGCAGGTCATTTCTAAGTTTAGTGGGAGTTTGTTGGTTGACTCCATGAGAGGACTTTTTTTTAACTCGTTATTTACAATATTATTTAGAACTAGTGAGTTGGGGCTTTAAGAGATGAAGTTAGAGGCATCAGCAAATAATATGGAGTTAAGAACATTAGAGTCATTTAGCAAGTCATTAATACAAAAGAAATAGAAGTCCTACGATGTCTTGTGGCACTCCTATGATTAATAATAGGTTAATGGGTTTGGTTATGACATTGACGAGCATTTATTGGTGTCTACACTAGAAAATCACAATAACGTATCTTTGTGAAAATCATTAGGGTAGGACGGTGATCGAACCAGCATTCTGAGTCACCCAATACTCGCCTTAACCTGTTCGACCACGATATGCTGTAGGTAATTTAACCTGGGATCTCCTAAATCCACTAGGAGTCTTGAGGCCTTCGAGGTGGTAGCCAATCAAAGTCTTTACAAATATGATTAAGTTCCTCAGATTGTTTGAGAATGTAGTTATATTATATTTAGAAAAAGTATATGCACAATAGTTGTTTCTATCGCTGATGAAATTAGTGCCGGTAAAATTATCTTGATAATAGATTGCTGTACCCCGCCCCCTCCGTTGTATCTGACCTGCAGTTATGAATGGCATTATAAAAGATTCTGTTGTGTAATTAAATAAGGTCTTTATTTAGCCATGTTACTGTTGAGATAATGAGAGAGTTTAATACCTAGTGCTTGTAGAGGTGCATTTATGTCATACAAATGTTTATTGTTGGAAGTGTAACACTGTAAAAGTGTTTGGGTTAGTTTATTTAAAATATATATAGAGTACACGAGTCACAGACAAGGATCTGAGAGGCGCCAGTTGTCTGCCTGAGATCTCACACCTCTAACCGTTAATGACCCCAAGTGACCTGAGGTCAGATCATGATAATTTCACCTCGCTTCCGCTAAGCGTATAATTGGAGCCGGGTAGCCTTCAAACATGCCGACGTTTAAGGAGTGGCTTGGTAGTGCCGGAGGCTATCTACTTGTGGGCGGAGTTAGCTACTAGGTTCCCCAATATAAACTCGGAGAGCTATCCAGCATGGAGCATGGACAGACAGAACAGCATCAAGAGAAGAGCAGACGAGAGCAGAGACGACGTCCCTAGCAGGGAGGCTGTCGGCCGGCAAGGGCGGGAGTCTCTGTCAACAACAGACCCCCCCCCCCTCTCTATTCAACTTAGACTCAGTCCTCGGTGAGTGAACATTTAGGTGACTTGGTCGTGTTTACATATGTTGTGTGATGATCAGGGGCAGTCAAGTTGTAGGGTTCTCGAATTCTTGGATGATGACTCACTTTGCATATTAAACTAGAACATTTTAATTGAATTGCTAAATTATGATACTTCATGTGAAATATAATTATGAATTTATTATTTAAATTGTGTTTAACTTTGTTCCCTAGAGATTTTGAGTTGAGATGAGAAAGCCTCTGTAGTTACTGGTTTCATGGTTTAGAATGAGTACATGATAAAGATGGGACCATACTAATAATGATCTCTTGATAACATCTTTTGAGAATTTTGTGATACAGACAAGTTCCATTCCTTGTCTTGTATGTAATGATCATGAATGGATGGTGGTAGCATTTCGTCTTCTACTATCTACTCTTCTACTTCTATCTACTCTTCTACTTCTACCTATCTACACCTCTCCCTCCACCCATCTCTAAACTCTCACTTTCAACTAATGACCCTCCTCGCTCCTCCCACCTCCCTACCTCTTACCCCAAACCCTCACTAATTACTTCACTATTCATTTCTTTCCTTTCGTTTCCTCTTATACGTTTGTGGCAATGATTCTGTATTCTAGAGTTCTCTCTAGAGTTTCGGGTAACTGATCCAGTTACGACGCCTTGTAGTCTTAGCACCTAGGTAGTCAAATACCTAGGTTACAAGGTGTTGAACGAGAGAGGTTGGCTTAGGAACTCTGGGAGTGCTCTAGAATAGTTAGCTAACTGGGGACGGGATAACGGACTAGAGAGAGCTGTTTCCCCCGGCCTCGTTAGTTAACTGGGGGGTGGAATAATGGACAAGATAGAGCTATTTCCCCCACCCCCCGTTACAGAAGGAGGGAATTATCAGTAGAACGCACCATGCCATTACGACTATATAGCACTTGGAAGGAACCAGGATAATGATTTGGGGTGGGACGGGTGGAAGGAATGGTGGCCCAACCACTTGGATGGCAGGGGATTGAGCGCCGACCTGTATGAAGCGCGACCGTCACTCTACCCCCATCTTTATGTTTATTGAGTGATCTTTCATTTTGGTTAAAAACTAATAGGCTGGTGTTAGTTTGAAGTTTGTTTCTTGCAATGGTTTGCCGTGTAGTAATTGCAATAATGATTATGAATGTGCTGATTATTATAAATATGTGATAGCAGATAAAGTTTAGGGTCAATGTCAATTTACATGCAACAAGAAGGCTGGAGGAGACCAATAAGGATAATCGAATTGTAATATAATATTAGGAAATGGTGTGACAAAATGTGAAAATTGAATAGTAACATTTACAGACTTACTGTACTGTCTGGAGCAGATTCCAAGATTAGTGCTCTCTGTGTATAGCGGGAGAGGTATAGCAGCTCCCTGTTAATTTACATGAATTAATGGTAGTGGATTTGACCACTGTGGGGATGGTGACGAGTTTACGTGGTAGGGGTGGCAAGTGGAACTAGGTAATATTATTGTAGTGATGCCGGGAATCATTGTATTATTGTGGTGATTACTGCTGGGATTCACGGAATTATGGCAGTGGAGTTTGAGTATCACAATATTAAGGTTGTGGTTGTGTGGGATTTGTAGCGAGTAGATTATCCCAATAATATACTCGCTCCAAATGCATTGTTAATATTCCTGTCAACCTTTGGAGATGAATGAGGTGAGGCGTTGCCCGGGCAACACAGTGAGGTGTTGCCCGAGCATATAAGCAGCAGAATAGCAAACATTAACTAGTCTACTTTCAAGTGTGGTCTAGAGCAGACACTTGCGAGATACTGTACCGACGCTCAGTGCGTTCAACTCACACCAAAGTATTACCGGTGTACTTCTGTATATTCGACCAAATATATATATAGTATTTTAGTGTCTGTGTGTATTTGTCACCATACTTTACGTAACAATAGAACCGTTACAGATTTATGTTATTACTGCAGTGATGGTGAGACCCATGTTCTTATGGTTGTAATGGTAGGTGGAATTAAAAAATATTATGGTAGTGATGGTAAATGGGTGGTATTATATCATGGTTGATACAATATATTATGTAGCGGAGGTAGCATCAACGTATTCAGTTATTAATTGTGAGTAGCAACCATTGTATTGATAATGGAGCGGAAACTATGGTTTTAAAATATTGTTGAGATGGTGAAAGCATGAAATTTTGTGAATATTTCAGAGCCAGCTGTATGTAGCATGGTACTGGTGTTAGGCAAGAACCATGAAATTATGGCTTTGTAGGGATAAAAATCATTATATTAAGATAAACGTTGTGTGTAATTAACAATAATTTAATATAGTGGTAGAGTGGAGCAATTGTATTATGGTGGTAGGCGGAACACTTGATATTATAGAAGTTTTTCTACTTTTCTAAAAGTAGTAAAAGTTTTTATAAAAGTAGAATCTACTTTGTTCTTTGTTTTCTATTTTGTAATTTGCCATTCTTGCCTTGTTTTCCTGCAAACAGCCTTTTTATGCAGACAAGTATAGACCCAGAACTAAACCTCTTATCCACTATCTATGACAATCATCACTTCAATGATCAAAATTGCAGATATTTTACAGCACATGATGTAAACAATGTATTAACAGATAATCACAATATCTCTGTAATCAACTTGAACGTTAGATCCCTAGGTAAACACTTCGATGATGTTAGTGCCTTGATTGAAACTATTGACAACAAATTCTTTTTTATTATACTTACTGAAACGTGGTTGAAAGAGGATAATACTCACCTCTTTAACATGCCTAACAACTCGGCAATTCACAACTGTCGTCAAATGCAGAGAGGTGGTGGTACTGCTCTTTACTACCACCAAGAACTAACATGCTTAAAAATAATTAGAACTAGAGACTGCTGTGGGGAGTATATCTTCGCCAGTTTCAGAGTCAAGGGTGCCGAGTCTGTCCTGTCTGTGGGTGCAGTCTATAGAATTCCTAACACTGATGTGTCTGAATTCAACTCAAACCTTAGAAATCTAATACTAGATAACAGATTGAACAAAAACCATCTAATTATCGCAGGGGACTTTAATATTGACCTCTGCGAGCCTGAACACCCTACTGCTGTTAGCTTCCTCAACTGTATGAATTCCTGCTTCCTCATACCCTTAATCACTAGACCAACTAGAATCACTGATAGTACTGCTACGACTCTAGATCACATCTGGACCAACATAACCTCTCCGCTTACTTCAGGTATAATCACCGATAGCACTACAGACCATTACCCCACATTTCTCTTAACTAACATTAGCAAACCACCTCTAGAGACAAGGGAGTTAAGCTTTAGGCTGCACAATGAAACTACTATAAACAATTTTATAACTGCTGCTGATAATGTCAACTGGGAGTCCGAGTTAGGTAACATAGGGGACATCAACCTAGCAGTGCAATCTTTTCTTCAAACAACTCTTAGCCTTTATAACACCCACTGTCCTATGCTTACAAAACAAGTCACAAGCAAAAGACTTAACAATCCCTGGCTTACAAAGGGAATACTTAAATCCATTAACAAAAAACACGACCTTGAGAAGAAGTATAGGTTAGGAACAGTCTCCAAAGAATTCTCAAAGAATTACTCGTTATTGCTATCTAAAATAATTAGACGAGTCAAAACTAAATACTATGAAGATAAATTTACCCAAATAAAGAGCAACATTAAAAAAACTTGGAGCACAATTTCACAAATATTGGGATCAAAGAAGATTTTAAATAACAAACCAACACTCCTCTCCAATAACGCTGGTCAGCTTTCAGCCTCTGATTCTGCTATTGAGTTCAATAGGTTCTTCTCTTCCATTGGGTCATCCCTTGCAAATGATATTCCATCTTCCTGTACTGATGTTAAGGACTATCTTACAGGTAACTATCCACAGTCTCTGTACTTAAAGCCTACTAGTTCCACTGATGTCAATGAAATAATCCTTTCCCTTAAAACCAAGTCTAGTGCCCTCGAGGAGATACCAACTTTAATTTACAAAAAAGCCTCCAGATCTCTAGCCCCTGCTATTGCATTGCTCTTCAACAAGTCACTTGAACTCCAAACCTTTCCTGACATTCTAAAAAAGGCAAGAGTAACCCCTGTCCACAAATGTGGTGATCTCACAGATGTTAACAACTACAGACCTATATCAATCCTGCCTAACTTGTCAAAAATATTCGAAAAACTAATCTACAAGCAGCTTTACTCTTTTCTAACCAAACACAATATACTTAGCTCTTGTCAATATGGCTTCAGACCCAAAAAAAGCACTAACGATGCACTTATTAGTATGATTAACTTAATTCACGCAGCTCTTGATAAAAAGGAGTTTCCTGTTGGGTTATTTGTGGACCTGCGTAAGGCTTTTGACACTGTCAACCATCAAAACCTTCTTCTTAAATTACATCATTATGGAGTCAGAGGACACTCCCTGCAATACCTCAAATCTTATCTTACTGACAGGCTCCAGTATGTTTCTGTGAATAATACAATTTCTCCCACCCTACCCATCAACATTGGTGTTCCTCAGGGCAGCATACTTGGCCCTCTCCTCTTTCTCATCTACATTAATGACCTTCCAAATGCCTCCCAACACCTCAAACCAATTCTATTTGCTGACGACACAACCTTCATTTACTCCAGTCCTGACCCCCTTGCTCTAAATGCCACAGTAAATACTGAGCTAGAGAAAGTCCATCTTTGGCTAACCGCCAACAAACTCACCCTAACATTGACAAAACGTTTTATATTCTGTTTGGCAATAAATCCTCTAATCAGATAAATCTCAAAATAAACAATACCCAAATTTGTAACAAATTAGATGGCAAATTCCTTGGCGTTCTCATCGACCACAAGCTGAATTTCCAGGGTCACATTCTAAATATATCAAAAAAAGTTTCAAAAACTGTTGGCATTCTTTCTAAGATCAGATATTATGTACCCCGCCCTGCCCTGGTTACTCTCTATTACTCCCTCATCTATCCATACCTCAACTATGGTATTTGTGCTTGGGGTTCTACTACCCAAAATCATTTACGTCCTCTTATTACCCAACACAAAGCTGCTATTAGGACAATATCCAACTCTGGCCCCAGACATCACTCGGTACCCTTACTCAAATCTCTGAATATGTTAGATATTAAGTCACTGCACATTATCTCTTGTGTATTATACATATATAAAACGCTGAACTGTAATGCCAATACTGACCTCAAAAGCTTCATTGAAGGTTGTAACAGAACCCATGAGCACCACACCAGAAATAAATACAGTTTTGATATTCCTAGAGTACGACTTAATCAAACTAGAAATGCTCTACAAATCAAGGGACCCAGAATGTGGAATGACCTTCCCAACCATGTTAAAGACTGTACCTCTCTCAACCAGTTTAAGATAAAAACTAAACACTACCTAATAAATTCCCTGTAACCTACCTCACTCCTCTATTGTCAACCCATGTCTGTAATTTTTTTTTTGTTTAATCAACACTGTTTGTCAACCTATTGTATTTGTGCTGCTTTTTCAATCATGTTCCCCCTTTTTTCTTTTTTTTTTCTTTATTTGTATTTATTCTCAACACTTTTTATTCTTTATGCTCAATTAGTATTAAGTTCTAGATATTAATGTTTTTCTTGCCCGAAATGCATTGCGTAATAGTGGCTTTAGGCATTGTATGTACTAGCTCTATCTATATATCAATCCATTAATGTAACATCACTTGTATGTATGTATGTACCTTACCTGAATAAACATATTTATTATTTATTATTTAAGTAATACCAACAAGAATATTATAACATATTATAACAACGTAACATACGTTGTTGAACTCTGTTGTTGTTGAACCATGTTGCTGTTGAACCATGTTGTTGTTGAACCATGTTGCTGTTGAACCATGTTGTTGTTGAACCATGTTGCTGTTGAACCATGTTGTTGTTGAATTATGTTGTTGTTGAACCATGTTGTTGTTGAATTATGTTGTTGTTGAACCATGTTGTTGTTGAACCATGTTGTTGTTGAACCATGTTGTTGTTGAACCATGTTGCTGTTGAACCATGTTGTTGTTGAATTATGTTGTTGTTGAACCATGTTGTTGTTGAACCATGTTGCTGTTGAACCATGTTGTTGTTGAACCATGTTGTTGTTGAACCATGTTGCTGTTGAACCATGTTGTTGTTGAATTATGTACTTACCAAATTGTGCTTGCGGGGGTTGAGCTCTGGCTCTTTGGTCCCACCTCTCAACCGTCAATCAACAGGTGTACAGGTTCCTGAGCCTACTGGGCTCTATCATATCTACACTTGAAACTGTGTATGGGGTCAGCCTCCACCACATCACTTCCTAATGCATTCCATTTGTCAACCACTCTGACACTAAACAAATTATTTCTAATATCTTTGTGGCTCATTTGAGCTCTCAGTTTTCACCTGTGTCCCCTAGTGCGTGTGGCCCTTGTGTTAAATATCGTCTTTATCTACTCAATTCCCTTGAGAATCTTCAATGTGGTGATCATGTCCCCCCTAACTCTTCTGTCTTCCAGCGAAGTGAGGTTTAATTCCCGTAGTCACTCTTCATAGCTCGTACCTCTCAGCTCGGATACTAGTCTGGACCTAGATTCACGAAGCTCCATGTATTTCTTCGTAAGTAGGTTTGCTACGAAGGTTCCTAAGGATGCCCTAAGAAGACGCTTAGGTGCAATTCACGTAGGTCCACTTAGGAAGATATTTGTTGGTTCACCTGCGTGCCGATAGAGGTCACTACTGTGTTTCGTTTGGCCAATCAGAGAGCAGGCAACATTCTTCATAGTGAAGATTTAGCGCTGGCTTACCGGAGCTCTACTGCCTCCTATTTACGTCGAATTTTCTTATAAAATTAGTATATTTCGAAGTAAAACTGTTTTTTCAACTTCTACAGGCAGCACCGACATTGTAGTAAACAAATATGTTACATTTGTTGTTTACCTACGTAATTCTAAGAGATACTGTGTAGCTGTCCTTGCTGCTCGGAAGATTTGCTGACAATTATTGTATATATTTACTGAATTTACCCAAGGGCCACTAACTATCTAGTGGCCTCGACGAGGACAGAAAGCCGGCGGCTTGTTAAAGGGCCCGCCAATTGTCTTAATGATATTTTTTAGCTGGAATTTGGCATTTACGGCTTCATCGGGGTTAGAGGTTCCATGGGTTTATAACCCTCTTGGTGGAAAAAACATCTGTTTTCAGTCCTACTTGAGAGAACATACTCTCCAACGCTATATCTGTGATTGCCCTGTTATCATTGACTTCATAGCAAATTATATGAGGTACTTTGAGCTCTGCAATTACTTCATACACTCAGGATTTTTTTTTTATTATTATTATTATTTTCTACCACAAACGTGGCCACACATTTACAATGCTAACCAGCATATATACATTTTTTTCTGTCCTCCATGGACAGGGTTAGAGATGTGTTAAACATATAGTTCAAGGGTTTATTGAACAATCAACCACAGAAGGTGATTCGGTGCTTTTAAAATGCTAAGCTAACCTACATACGTAAATACATAGATACACAGATTTACGTATGCCCTACATAAAGTGTTCGATGTGTCTTTTTCATAGTGTCATTAATGTGCATTTACAAAGGTGAAATGTAATTCTGATCAGCTTCCATATGTACTTTATACACATACACATACATACACACACACACATATATATGTACACATACATATATACATACATATATATACACACACACATGCATTCACATACATTTGTCTCTTTTACTCTGACAGAGTGAGATTGCTGATAGAGAAACTAGTGTGCAATTAAGCACTTAATCACTGAAGATGATGAAGGTGCTTTTACAAGCTCAGGTTATATAGTTACATCACATACATACATTATATAATTGATACATTACATGGTTAATCTTGGGTACAAGTCCAATATATCACCAAGTGTTCCAGTACTCAAATAGTAATTACACAGTTCAGCATACCTGAGCGCAGGAGGGCGAAAGTCAGTCAATATGGGACATTCTACAATATAATGTTCAAGAGAGTGCATGTTTTCTCTTTCACAAAGTCTACACATTGTGTACTCGACATTTGGGTTTTGAGAAAGCTGCCAGATACGTCTATATCCCAGGCGTATTCTGGCCACTATAACATCTCATTGCCGGGTTCTTGTTCTATTAGTCCCATATGTGAATGTCTCCTCACGATATCTATCATAATATTTAATGCTACAACTCTCCGGTCTTTGTGAATTTGTTACGTCTGTAAGATCTTCATTAGATATTTGTTTAAGTATTCTCTTTGTCACTGCTAATGAAACACCCATATCAATTTCTACCACTGGTTTTCTGCAGGCTGTCTTTGCAAGCATATCAACTGTGTCATGCCTTGAGATGCCAACATGTGATGGTATCCATAGGAATTTAATTTCAAATCTGTTTTCTTTAGCAGCTAAAACATTCATTCGAATATCACTTACTATTTTCTGGGTGTCACTACTATGTGCGTTCAATGCCAGGAGTGCATTCTGCGAGTCACAGTATATAAGTCCACTGCCTTTGTCTTTTAAAAATTCAGAGGCAAGGTATATGCCTGCAAGTTCGGTTTGAGTTGTACTTGCCCAGTCATGGACGCGCTTCATTGCTGTATGTACGAGAGAAGATTGTTCAAATATATTGCATGCACATATTGGAAGATATTCTTGTGCTGTACCCAGATTTTGCCAGTGGAGGCTAATAGATCAGCCTTAAGTATTTTGTTCTCACCTGATTCCATGTATGACTGACCATCCTGTGAGGTGAGGATATTGGATGAGTTTGTAGCTGGTTTTTGATCTACACTGTGTGGTTCTTCATACAGAATAGGGAAGCAGCACATTGCTGTGTATACCTAAACATGTTAAAAAATACATTGTTTGAGAGGAATCTTGTAGAAACTGGTAAGAGTAATTATAATATAATGTTTCCATGATTCAGTGCTTACCTGTTGTGAAAATCGCGAAGAGTTGTTTAGTCAGAGCTGATTTGTTTGTTGTATTGAGGCTGGTATTTTGTACCTTGATTCCATGTATGTCTAACCATCCTGTGAGATGGGAGTATTAGATAAACTTATAGCTAGTTTTTTATCTACACTGTGTAATATTCCATATAGAATAGGGTAACAGCACATTGCTGTGGATACCTAATCTTTTTAATAAAAAAAATCAGTAATAAAGATTTTAAATTACAGTTTGTATTATTACAAATACAGTATTATCCCTATTTAATCATGTTAACCATGGATCATTAAGATCTTATGTTGATATGTAATAGTCATATTTTCTTTGAACTCCTAATCCATGCTAATCATTCATTAAATTGTGCATTATGTCTCAATTTTTCACTTCCTTGGGTATACTGTACAGTACAAAAAGATAGGAAAAACATAAACCAGTAATATTTCTTTCATTATATTTTTCATTTAAATAACTGCATCAATATTTTTACAGCTGACAGGATTTGTTTTACCATACAGGTGCATTATTTGTTTAAAAAAACTTGGTTTATTGTTACACACAATGGTGCTACATAGCCTTCCCAGCTTGGTGCCTTCTTTTAATACTTACTGATTAATAAATAAATAATAATAAATCAATTTTATTCAGGAAAAGTACATACCGTTGATTTACAAACATAATGTTGGATTTATAGACAGAGCTAGTACATACAATACCTAAGGCCACTAATACTCATAGCATTTCGGGCAAGGTGTGGGAGAAAAAACACTTAGACTAAAACTTAATAGTAATCGGGATTAGGTATAAATTGTGTTGAAAGCAGGAATAAAAATACAAAAAGGGGGTAACATAGCAGAAATCAGCAATTGTACACGTTGGTGAACAGCATTGTTTATAAAATAGCAAGACATGGGTTGACATTTAGGGGGTAAGTTAGGTTACATGGAGGAGTTAATTAGGTAGTACTTGGTTTTACTCTTAAACTGGTTGAGAGAGGTACAGCCTTTGACATGATTCGGGAGGTCATTCCACATTCTGGGTCCCTTGATTTGTAGAGCACTTCTAGTTTGGTTACACACAGCCCAAATTGTGTAACAGGAAGAGGTCTTGGACACAAATTTGTTCCATGCTAAATGTAGAGGAATCAGGTGAGTATTCCTCAAATAAAATAGTTGCCTCAGCTTATAAGGTAAATAAAATAAGCATTTCTCAAATAAGTAGCTGCCTCACTTCACTGCCTTACTGCTACATAGCCTTCCCGGCATGGTGCCTTTTTTTTATAATTACTTGTTCCACACCAAAGTTGTGTAACAGGAAGAGGTCTTGGACCCCTACTTTCCCCTCTCTTTTTTAATAGTCCATATAGTCATAGTTATAGATTTAAGTATTCAATGAATAAAGTTTTTGACATTTTTACCCTTCTCCTTACCTAACATCATTTGTGCAGCATATTTTTATTTTATGTCTCACCCAGATTTAATTTCAAAATAAAACCAAACTAAATAATTTTGAAATGGGTATGTATAGCTAAGGTACACCCTTACTACTAGGTGAACAGGAGAATTTGGTGATAGTAAATGATCCCATCAGGCAGAGCTCATCACCTTCTCTCATATTTCATGTTCACCTGTGTTTATTTACTTAATAACTACGGGTATAATATCTTGCTATTATAAAACTAATTATTATTATAAAAAATTATAAAAATTATAAAAGAGTACGACTAAATCAAACCAGAAATGCTCTACAAATCAAGGGGCCCAGAATGTGGAATGACCTTCCCAACCATGTTAAAGACTGTACCTCTCTCAACCAGTTTAAGTTAAAAACGAAGCTATACCTAATAAATTCCATGTAACCCACCTTACCCCCCTGTTGTCAACCCATGTATATTTTTTGTTTTTTTGTTTTTCAAATCAACGCTGTTTGAATGTAATTTTCTGTAATAATTTGTAATTGTATTTGTGCTGCTTTTTCAACAATGTTCCCCCCTCTTTTACCTCTATTTTTTATATGTACTCATCACATCTTTTCTTTTTACCCATTAGTTTTAAGCTGTAGTCATTAATGTTTTTCCTGCCCGAAACGCTTTGCGTAATAGTGGCTTTAGGCATTGTATGTACTAGCTCTATCTATAAAGCCAACAAACTTTGTAAATCTCTTTATGTATGTACCTTACCTAAATAAAGATTATTATTATTATTATTATTAACTAATTCTAATATCATAAAAGACATATTTAATCAAAGTTTCAAGCAGAGAATGCATATATAACTAACACGAAGGACTCCTCTTCACGAGATTCAATTTTTATAAACTTTTGTTTATGATCCAAAATCTTAAAATCGATCCCAGTGTTATGTAGTAGAGAAAAATTGAGTTATATGCAGTTTATGTAAAGCTACAAGTGGTCGAAACCACACTTAGATCCCGGACCAAAGTTACGAAGGTTTTTCGACTTAGTGTAGCTACCTGAATACCGACGTAGCCGCCATGAGGGCGCTAAGAAGGAAAACATTCGTAAGTACCTTCGTGAATCTGGCCCCTGGAGGCAAACCTTTGAACCTTTTCCAGTTTGGTCTTATTCTTGACTAGATATGGACGCCATGCTGGGGCTGCATACGCGAGGATTGGTCTGACATATGTGGTATACAAAGTTCTGAATGATTCCTTACACAAGTTTCTGAATGCCGTTCTTATGTTGGCCAGCCTGGCATATGCCGCTGATGTTATCCTCTTGATATGGGCTGCAGGGGACAGGTCTGGAGTGATGTCAACCCCCAAGTCTTTTTCTCTCTCTGACTAATGAAGAATTTCATCTCCCAGATGATACCTAGTATCTGGTCTCCTGCGCCCTACACCTATCTTCAGTACATTACATTTGCTTGGGTTAAACTCTAACAATCATTTGTTCGACCATTCCTTCAGCTTGTCCAAGTCTTCTTGAAGCCTTAAGCAGTCCTCCTCTGTCTTAATCCTTCTCATAATTTTGGCATTGTCAGCAAACATTGAGAGAAACGAATCTATACCCTCCGGGAGATCATTTACATATATCAGAAACAAAATAGGACCGAGTACAAGCCCTGTGGGACTCCATTGGTGACTTCACGCCAATCTGAGGTCTCACCCCTCACCGTAACTCTCTGCTTCCTATTGCTTAGGTACTTCCTTATCGCCTGCAGCACCTTACCAGCTACACCTGCCTGTCTCTCCTGCTTATGTACCAGCCTCTTATGCAGTACTGTGTCAAAGGCTTTCCGACAATCCAAGAAAATGCAGTTCGCCCAGCCTTCTCTTTCTTGCTTAATCTTTGTCACCTGGTCGTAGAATTGTATTAAGCCAGTCAGGCAAGATTTACCCTCCCTGAATCCATGTTGGCGATTTGTCACGAAGTCCCTTCTCTAAAGATGTGTTACCAGATTTTTTCTCACGATCTTCTCCATCACCTTGCATGGTATACAAGTCAAGGACACTGGCCTGTAGTTCAGTGCCTCTTGCCTGTCTCCCTTTTTGTATATTGGGACCACATTCACCGTCTTCCATATTTCTGGTAGGTCTCCCGTCTCCAGTGACCTACTATACACTATGGAGAGTGGCAAGCAAAGTGCCTCTGCACACTCTTTCCACACCCATGGTGAGATCCCGTCTGGACCAACAGCCTTTCTAACATCCAGCTCCAGCAGGTGTCTCTTGATCTCCTCACTCGTAATTTCGAATCCTTCCAAGTCCGCCTGGTTTACTTCCCTTTCTCCTAGCACAGTGACTTCACCTTGTTCTATTGTGAAGACCTCCTGGAATCTCTTGTTGAGTTCTTCACACACCTCTTTGTCATTCTCTGTATACCTGTCCTCGCCTGTTCTAAGTTTCATTACCTGTTCTTTCACTGTTGTTTTCCTCCTGACGTGACTATGGAGTAGCTTTGGTTCGGTCTTGGCTTTGTTTGCTATATCATTTTCATAACTTTTCTCTGCTTCTCTTCTCATCCTAACATACTCATTCCTGGTTCTCTGGTATCTCACTCTGCTTTCTGGTGTTCTGTTATTCCGGAAGTTCCTCCACGCCCTTTTGTTCAGTCCCTTTGCTTCCATACATGCCCTATTATACCATGGATTCTTCTTTTGCTTCTCGGATTTTTCCTTTTGGGACGGCATGAACCTGTTTACTGCCTCCTGACACTTTTGGGTGACATAGTCCATCATATCTTGTACAAACCTATCTCTGAGGTCTGTGTCCCAAGGTATTTCCCTTAGGAAACGTCTCATCTCCTCATAGTTCCCCTTTCGGTATGCCAGCCTTTTGTTTCCTAGTTCTTTTTTGGGAGAGATAATTCCTAGCTCTACCAGGTACTCAAAGTTTAATACACTGTGGTCACTCATTCCTAAGGGTGCTTCCATCTTAACTTTCCTTATATCCCACTCATTTAGGGTAAATATCAGATCGAGCATGGCTGGTTCATCTTCTCTCATTCTTGTTGGCTCCTTGATGTGCTGGCTTAGAAAGTGTCTTGTTGCCACGTCCAGCAGCTTAGCTCTCCATGTTTCTGGTCCTCCATGCGGATCTCTGTTCTCCCAGTCTATTTTCCCGTGGTTGAAGTCTCCCATTATTAGTAGTCCAGATCCATTCCTGCTGGCAACAGAGGCTGCTCTCTCTATTATGTTAATGGTGGCCATGTTGTTTCTATCATATTCCTGTCTAGGTCTTCTGTCATTTAGTGGTGGATTATATATGACTGTGACTATATTTTGTTGTCCTCCAGTTGTTATGGTACCTGCTATGTAGTCACTGAAACCCTCACAACCCTGAATAACCATCTCCTCAAAGTCCCAGCCCTTTCTTACCAGCAGAGCTACACCACCTCTGCCTCTTCCTTCTCTCTCTTTCTTCATAACATAATATTCCTGTGGGAGCACTGCATTTGTTATGGTTTTCGTTAGCTTTGTTTCTGTGAGTGCTATTATGTCTGATTTTTCCTCTAGTACCCATTCTCCAAGCTCATTTGCTTTATTTGTAATTCCATCTATGTTAATGTATATTGCCCTGAGGCTCACTTCCTTCTGTCCCTTCTCAAATCGCCTCCTTGGTGAGTGTTATGCTGGTGGGGGAAGCTGTTCCATGGGTGTGAGGATTTGTGAGGTGGATAACAGGGTCTTAGAGGATACTGGGGTGAGGGGCGGGGGGTCAAGTGAAGGGGGGGGGAAAGGGAGGGTATGGGATGAAGAGGGAGGGAGTACCGGAAGGAAGAGAGGGGGGGGGGGGACATGGTGGGAGGAGGGGAGGGGTAGCAGGGTGGGAATGGGATGTGGGGGGAGGGAGATTTGGCTTAGCATTTGAGTGGGGGCAGGGAGGGTTTGGGATAGGGGGGGGTTTCTATGCAGAGGAGGGTGGTGTGGTTGCCCTCCCCTCTGGTGTTACTGGGTAGCTAGTTGTGGGTTTCCCCCCTCACCTCTGGGGATGATGTGTTGGGAGCTCTGAGTTCCTGGTTTTTCCCTCTCGCCCTGCACTTCTTCCTTGCTTCTGCCTCCATGGCTCTTTCCTCCCTTGTCATGTCCCTCTGGAGGAATACTTTTTTTAATTCTCCCACATGTTGCAGGTGGCTTTTCCTTGTTAGAATCATCTCCTTTGTGTTCTCGTTTGCAAAACACTATCTTTAACACACGGTCTCGGTCTTTGTTGTACCAGCCTAGCCTGAAAACCTTCTCAATTCTATGCTCGGCCCCTTCCATCCCTAGTGTCTTCAGTATTTCATTCACTGCTGCATTGTCCTTATCATTCCACTCTGTCCTGCTGGAGCCTTACTGCTCTTTAATACCCACAGCTACCACTGTTTTTTTTTCTTTCCAGCAGCTAGCTAGTGGAGCGTGCCGCTTCCTGTGAGTTGGCTGCTTTCATGGCCACCTCCATTATTGTGAACATTACTTCAGAGGTTTTTTTTTTGCATTTCTGCAAATGTTGCTTTTATAGTGGCATTCTCTTCCAGTATACTATTTCCACTTTCCCCCTGGACGATTATCTGAGCCGACAGAGCACTGAAACATTATCTAACACGGTGCACAGTTACAAACCCATTAAGATTTCAACTTAGATTCAACAGAGCAGATGAAGTTGTTAAACACACATGGCAAAATCTTACTGAAGCGACCATACAAGTCATAAATACTCATACTCCGCCAAAGTAAAACAGAAACAAGCAACACTTAGTGGGCCAGCCAGAGGCTTAGGGACCGTGCAGGAATATCATTGAAAAAAAAAGATTATCTGAGTTTCAGCATCAACACTGTTTTCTTTGAGGGTTCTAATCTCCTTTTTTTGCTGCTGTCAGCTCTCTTTTTCAGGTTGCTTATTTTATTCCTCATATCCTGCATCATTCCCTGCATCTCCCTCTTGATATCCTCCAAAAGCTGGGAGGATGTTGTTGTTGAACCATGTTGTTGTTGAACCATGTTGTTGTTGAACCATGTTGTTGAACCATGTTGTTGTTGAACCAAGTCGTTGTTGAACCATGTTGTTGTTGAACCATGTTGTTGTTGAACCATGTTGTTGTTGAACCAAGTCGTTGTTGAACCATGTTGTTGTTGAACCATGTTGTTGAACCATGTTGTTGTTGAACCATGTTGTTGTTGAACCATGTTGTTGTTGAACCAAGATGTTGTTGAACCATGTTGTTGTTAAACCATGTTGTTGAACCATGTTGTTGTTGAACCATGTTGTTGTTGAACCATGTTGTTGTTATACCATGTTGTTGTTGAACCAAGTTGTTGTTGAACCATGTTGTTGTTGAACCATGTTGTTGTTGAACCAAGTCGTTGTTGAACCATGTTGTTGTTGAACCAAGTCGTTGTTGAACCATGTTGTTGTTGAACCATGTTGTTGAACCATGTTGTTGTTGCACCATGTTGTTGTTGAACCAAGTTGTTGTTGAACCATGTTGTTGTTGAACCATGTTGTTGTTGAACCATGTTGTTGTTGAACCAAGTCGTTGTTGAACCATGTTGTTGTTGAACCAAGTCGTTGTTGAACCATGTTGTTGTTGAACCATGTTGTTGAACCATGTTGTTGTTGAACCATGTTGTTGTTGAACCATGTTGTTGTTGAGCCATGTTGTTGTTGAACCATGTTGTTGAACCATGTTGTTGTTGAACCATGTTGTTGTTGAACCATGTTGTTGTTGAACCATGTTGTTGTTGCACCATGTTGTTGTTGAACCAAGTTGTTGTTGAACCATGTTGTTGTTGAACCAAGTTGTTGTTGAACCATGTTGTTGTTGAACCATGTTGTTGAACCATGTTGTTGTTGAACCATGTTGTTGTTGAACCAAGTCGTTGTTGAACCATGTTGTTGTTGAACCAAGTCGTTGTTGAGCCATGTTGTTGTTGAACCATGTTGTTGAACCATGTTGTTGTTGAACCATGTTGTTGTTGAACCATGTTGTTGTTGCACCATGTTGTTGTTGAACCAAGTTGTTGTTGAACCATGTTGTTGTTGAACCATGTTGTTGTTGAACCATGTTGTTGTTGAACCATGTCGTTGTTGAACCATGTTGTTGTTGAACCATGTTGTTGAACCATGTTGTTGTTGAACCATGTTGTTGTTGAACCATGTTGTTGTTGAACCAAGTTGTTGTTGAACCATGTTGTTGAACCATGTTGTTGTTGAACCATGTTGTTGAACCATGTTGTTGTTGAACCATGTTGTTGAACCATGTTGTTGTTGAACTATGTTGTTGTTGAAACATGTTGTTGTTGCACCATGTTGTTGTTGAACCATGTTGTTGTTGAACCATGTTGTTGAACCATGTTGTTGTTGAACCATGTTGTTGTTGAACCATGTTGTTGTTGCACCATGTTGTTGTTGAACCAAGTTGTTGTTGAACCATGTTGTTGTTGAACCAAGTTGTTGTTGAACCATGTTGTTGTTGAACCATGTTGTTGAACCATGTTGTTGTTGAACCATGTTGTTGTTGAACCAAGTCGTTGTTGAACCATGTTGTTGTTGAACCAAGTCGTTGTTGAGCCATGTTGTTGTTGAACCATGTTGTTGAACCATGTTGTTGTTGAACCATGTTGTTGTTGAACCATGTTGTTGTTGAACCATGTTGTTGTTGCACCATGTTGTTGTTGAACCAAGTTGTTGTTGAACCATGTTGTTGTTGAACCAAGTTGTTGTTGAACCATGTTGTTGTTGAACCATGTTGTTGAACCATGTTGTTGTTGAACCATGTTGTTGTTGAACCAAGTCGTTGTTGAACCATGTTGTTGTTGAACCAAGTCGTTGTTGAGCCATGTTGTTGTTGAACCATGTTGTTGAACCATGTTGTTGTTGAACCATGTTGTTGTTGAACCATGTTGTTGTTGCACCATGTTGTTGTTGAACCAAGTTGTTGTTGAACCATGTTGTTGTTGAACCATGTTGTTGTTGAACCAAGTCGTTGTTGAACCATGTTGTTGTTGAACCAAGTCGTTGTTGAACCATGTTGTTGTTGAACCATGTTGTTGAACCATGTTGTTGTTGAACCATGTTGTTGTTGAACCAAGTTGTTGTTGAACCATGTTGTTGTTGAACCATGTTGTTGAACCATGTTGTTGTTGAACCATGTTGTTGTTGAACCATGTTGTTGTTGCACCATGTTGTTGTTGAACCAAGTTGTTGTTGAACCATGTTGTTGTTGAACCATGTTGTTGTTGAACCAAGTTGTTGTTGAACCATGTTGTTGTTCAACCATGTTGTTGAACCATGTTGTTGTTGAACCATGTTGTTGTTGAACCATGTTGTTGTTGCACCATGTTGTTGTTGAACCAAGTTGTTGTTGAACCATGTTGTTGTTGAACCATGTTGTTGTTGAACCATGTTGTTGTTGAACCAAGTCGTTGTTGAACCATGTTGTTGTTGAACCAAGTCGTTGTTGAACCATGTTGCAGGCGATGAGTCACAATAACGTGGCTGAAGTATGTTGACCAGACCACACACTAGAAATTGAAGAGACGACGACGTTTCGGTCCGTCCTGGACCATTCTCAAGTCGATTGTCTCACAATCGACTTGAGAATGGTCCAGGACGGACCGAAACGTCGTCGTCTCTTCAATTTCTAGTGTGTGGTCTGGTCAAGTTGAACCATGTTGTTGTTGAACCATGTTGTTGAACCATGTTGTTGTTGAACCATGTTGTTGTTGAACCATGTTGTTGTTGAACCAAGTTGTTGTTGAACCATGTTGTTGTTGAACCATGTTGTTGTTGAACCATGTTGTTGTTGAACCATGTTGTTGTTGAACCATGTTGTTGTTGAACCAAGTCGTTGTTGAACCATGTTGTTGTTGAACCAAGTCGTTGTTGAACCATGTTGTTGTTGAACCATGTTGTTGAACCATGTTGTTGTTGAACCATGTTGTTGTTGAACCATGTTGTTGCACCATGTTGTTGTTGAACCAAGTTGTTGTTGAACCATGTTGTTGTTGAACCATGTTGTTGTTGAACCATATTGTTGTTGAACCATGTTGTTGAACCATGTTGTTGTTGAACTATGTTGTTGTTGAAACATGTTGTTGTTGAACCATGTTGTTGTTGAACTATGTTGTTGTTGAACCATGTTGTTGTTGAACCATGTTGTTGTTGAACCATGTTGTTGTTGAACCATGTTGTTGTTGAACCATGTTGTTGAACCATGTTGTTGTTGAACTATGTTGTTGTTGAACTATGTTGTTGTTGAAACATGTTGTTGTTGAACCATGTTGTTGTTGAACTATGTTGTTGTTGAACTATGTTGTTGTTGCACTATGTTGTTGTTGAACCATGTTGTTGAACCATGTTGTTGTTGAACTATGTTGTTGTTGAAACATGTTGTTGTTGCACCATGTTGTTGTTGAACCATGTTGTTGTTGAACCATGTTGTTGTGAACCAAGTTATTGTTGCACCATGTTGTTGTTGAACCATGTTGTTGTTGAACCATGTTGTTGTGAACCATGTTGTTGCGAAACTATGTTGTTGCTGAACAATGTCGCTGTTGAACTATGTTCTTGCTGAATGATGTTCTTGTTGACCTATGTCGATGTTGAACTTTGTTTGTGATGAATTATTTTCTTGTTGAACTATGCTATGAGAGGAGTAGTGTTTAGCAAAACAATATAATGACGGTAGCGCTGGAATTTGGGAACCATTTATATTTACAAAAACGAATATATGTTTATCTCTTTGACCAAGGTCAGAGACGAAACGCATGGGGCTTGCCTCATTAATCTCTGAAGGATTAAGGGTGATTTACTCTTATTAAACATTATTATTGTTAGTAAATATTATTGAATAGACTTATTTAATTAATAAAGGTGATTGCCCTTAAACGCTGTGCGTATTAGTGGCTTTAGGTATTGTATGTAATTGCTCTATCTATAAATCCAACATTATGTTTGTAACTCATCTATATATGTACTTTTACCTGAATAAACATTTGACTTGATCTGATTTGAATTGATTTGACTTTATTTGATTTGATTTGATTTGATTTGATTTAATTTGAAATGTCACAGGGAGTGGGGGGTGAGGTAGGCCCCTTAGCACCTCTTTCACGACGTTTATGGATATGAAATGTGAATCACCGAGTCCGTAGACTAGTATTAGTAAAAATGTTTGAGAAATCAGATAAGAACATAAGAATAACGGTAACTGCAGAAGGCCTAATTGGCCCATACGAAGCAGTTCCTATATATAACCACCCAATCCCACTCAAATATTTGCCCAACTCCACGCTTGAAACAATCAAGGGAGCCCACCTCCACCACGTTACGGAGTAATTGGTTCCATACCTATATATATATCCACCTAATCTCATTCATATATATGTCCAAACTACGCTTGAAACAATCATGGGACCCCACTTGATTGCCGTGGGGGTGGGGGTGGCTGAATAGACAGCGCATTGGACTCGTAATCCAAGGATTCGGGTTCGATCCCGGCCGCCGGCGGAAACAGATGGACATAGTTTCTTTCACCCTGATGCACCTGTTACCTAGCAGTAAATAGGTACCTGGGAGTTAGACAGCTGTTACTGGCTGCTTCCTCTGTGTGTGTGTGTGTGTGTGTGTGTGTGTGTGTGTGTGTGTGTGTGTGTGTGTGTGTGTGTGTGTGTGTGTGTGTGTGTGTGTGTGTGTGTGTGTGAGTGTGTGTGAAATGTTATTGTTTTGTTTTAGATTCAGCTTTTCACAACAAGAAATTCCAGTAGCACGGGCTATGGTGAACTCGTAAGTGGAGGTTCTTTGGAGCTATTATCTGTATCAATAGCTGATACTAGAGCCCTGACGATGAATGGGGGTCTTCATGGTGGTTTTCAGCACTGGAGGGCTGGCTGTAACAGTTATGGAGCTGGTGGGGTTAGTGTAGACCTCTAGGTCTTCCGTTTTTTCTTTGCCTGAGACTTTGGCTGAGCAGTGCTGTCGTTGTAGTTTGGTGACGGTGGCCGCCTCCACGAGGAAGTCTTGAAACGAGTAGGTGTCATATTTGTGGTGCGGCGGTGGAGCTCCTACTTAGATTTCCTCGTCTGAGGAGTCCATAACCTCCGTAGTTGGTGTTTTCGTCTTTCGCCTCGTAGCCTTAGATAGGCTCAGGTGTCGTGGATTCGCGGTAGAAACTATTTCAGGAGCGTTGGTGGTGCTGTTAGCGTTTGTAGACAGCATGACTGCTAGCGCAGCTGCTGAGATGGTGATGGTAGGAGTGTTGGGAACTGGAGAGGGAATTACCTCTGTGCTGCCCGGGTCATGGGTGGTTCTGGAGTCTGTATTGAAATCGACCTTGTGGTCGTCCTGGTGGTAGTTTCCGGAGTGGTAGTGGAGACAGTGAGACTTGCGCCAGGGACTATGATGGGGTCCAGGCCATTGGCTAGGTATAATATCCTTAATTCACTGACAAAACTGTGATTGTTTGGTCCGGCAAGCCATTCCGTTAGTCTAATAAGACCAGGAATAATGCTTGCACGTGATGCAGGGGGCTGAGAAGGAGCCTGTGGGGCCTTGGGTCCCCTTTGTGAAGACTGGGTCGCCTGGTTGGAGGAGCCACTCTTTGGTAAGGCTGGAAAGTCTTCTAGTCGGTTGGTGGGAGCTGAGGTGATGAGTTGAGCACCTGGGGCTCTGGTCGCGGAGGTAGAAGGGTTGTTTCTGAACAAATCCACAAGAGCCGTGACGTGGATTCGAACCTGCGTCCGAGAGCATCCCAGACGCAGAGTTATTCTCTCTGTGGGAAAGTGGGAACCCAGTTCGGTCGCGACCGTCACTGGATCCGCCACAACAGTACCATGGAAGTGAAGGACTGGCGAGACACCTGGAACAAACTTACCTGCTATCTTGCGGATCTTCTTGCAGATCTGCGGCAGAGGAATATCGGACGTAATGGTGGAAACATAAGATTTCCAACTCCCACGTTTAGCTGTACGGATGGTCCTACGGGCCACTGCACTCGCCTTTTAAAACAAAATAAAGAAATCAGCCGTCTGCCGGCGTCGGTGTTTTTTCCAGGCTGCACGCTTACAGCGGACAGCCCGGGTAGACTGCATTCTACCAGGGAACGCACCTCCCCGTGCCCCGTGAGGTAGAGCGAGGAATAGAGCTGAGGGTAGTGCCTAATACGGTGTCAGAAAAAGGAGGGCTCGAAGGAGAGATAGAGCAGAGAGGTCGGAAAAAAGTAGCATGGAGGATGAATAAATTCCTGGAACCCCTAGAACAAATTACCGCGTAACGTGGTGGAGGTGGGGTCCCTTATTGTTTCAAACGTGGGTTGGACATGTATATGAATGGGATTGGGTGGTTATAAGTAGGAGTTGCCTCGTATGGGCCAATAAGTCTTCTGCAGCATTCTTTAATCGTTTGTTCTTATGTTCTTATGTTTTTGGTTACAGCGGTAGAGGGAGACAAGGAAGGTGTGTGGGAAGGATATAGGGTGTGTACTCACCCAGTTGTCCTTGCAGGGGTAGAGCTTCGGCTATGTTCCCACCTCTCAACTGTAAATCTACTGGGGGGCCGATTCCTGAGCTTATTGAGCTCTATCATATCTACATTTGAAACTGGGTATGGAGTCAGCCTTCACTACATCACTTCGTAATGTGTGGAGAGGGAGGTGGGTGAGGAGAGGGAGGTGGGTGAGGAGAGGGAGGTGGGTGAGGAGAGGGAGGTGGGTGAGGAGAGGGAGGTGGGTGAGGAGAGGGAGGTGGGTGAGGAGAGGGAGGTGGGTGAGGAGAGGGAGGTGGGTGAGGAGAGGGAGGTGGGTGAGGAGAGGGAGGTGGATATGGAGTGGGAGGTTGGTGTGGAGTGGGAGGTGGATGTGGAGTGGGAGATGGGTATGGAGTGGGAGGTGGATGTGGAGTGGGAGATGGGTATGGAGTGGGAGGTGGGTGTGGAGTGGGAGGTGGGAGAAGATTGGGAGGTAGGTGTGGAGTGAGAGGTGGGTGTGGAGTGGAAGGTGGGTGTGGAGTGGGTGGTGGGTGAGGAGAGAGAGGTAGGTATGGAGAGAGAGGTGGGTGTGGAGTGGGTGGGTGTGGAGTGGGAGGTGGTGTGGAGTGGGAGGTGGGTGTGGAGAGAGAAGTGGGTGTGGAGAAAGAAGGAAACAGGTGAGAGCGGGAAAGGGGAAAAAGAGAAGAGGTAAGAGAAGAAGGAGAGGGAGTGAGAAGGGGGAAAGAAGAAGAGAGGAGATGGGTTAAAGGTGGATGTTGGTGGAGAGGGGAGAATTAGATAGGAGAGGGAACAGAGGGGATTGAGAGTGAGAGAGGGTGGGTCAGGGGAGAAAAGCTGGTAATAAAAGAAGATTGACATAGATGGTGGAGAGGGAGAGGAGAGGGGGGAGGGGGAAAGAGTATGGAGAGGGAAAGAAAAGGATGTAGAAAGTAGGGGAAGGGGGTGCTTGGGAGGGAGGATGGAAACGGAGTATGGGGGTGAGAGGAGAGAATAGGAGGAGGAGACGAGATGTTGTGAGAGAGAGAAAGAGAGGTTGGTAGTGGAAGAGAGATCAGATAGGGGTGGAATGGGACCCTGGTGCAGCCGGGGAACCCCCACCCCATAGTGGAAGTATTGTAGGTGTGGGATGAATACCACAGAGTTACTGTAATCTATCAACATTCTATTATGCTGGAAGAAACGCTCGTGTTATGGTTGCAATAAGTGGATTTATAGAAGCCGCAAGATAAAATATGGGCCAATAGGCCTTCTGTAGTTACTTTCATTCTTATGTTCTTACATGCAATATATATATACCCATTGATTCGTGTTCTGGTTTTGTCACTTCGCCAAAAAACATTTGTGTCATATCATCTCACCCAAAACGAATTTAAGCATGAAATGATAGGTGTAAACCTGTCTTTGAAAATGTGAGAAGTCCTTGCGAAACGCTTTTTAGGCGTCAGACAATAAATAAATAAAAATAAGAAAATGAATTTTGGAGAGTTAATTTTTCAATTACGTAGAAAATATTGAGAAGATTCGTGTTAGAAACATTAATCTTACCCTTTCGATCATATTCAACAACATATATTTACAAGAAAGACTGCTACCAAAGTATACTAATATTAAAACGCACGACCCAGCAGCAAGCTTTCACGACAAAATATCGCCAAGATCTTATTCGAAATCAGATACACAAGGCAGAAAATGAGATCAGCGATAGCAAAGCACAAGTACTTCATGCCACAGAACAATGGAGACACACCAACATCAACGAAGACCTCTGTAAAAGAATCGACCAACACCTCGACATCCTTACAGATCGACATCGCTACAGCACCGAAACAAGGATCATCAAGAAACTGACAACATTATTTGGAGAACCTATGGCGATTCCTCGTCCCAGAGATGGCTTCTTAAATTAAACCTTGCCCGAGTCAACCTCACAGAGGACACCATCACTCTCTTGAATCTGGGTATAAACTGTCACGTTATATCCAGACCAAGTGAGATGGCCCGGAAAGTGGAGTTGGAGATTCTACTGGACGACATATTCGACCTCGAGACACAAAAGAAGGTAACCACTAAAGACATGTTGCAAGCGGAACTTATTGCATAAGGAGGAAAGATTCGAGGTAACTACAGAAGCACCATACTGTCCCCCGAGCTCATAGCGGCAGCTAAGAGCCTTCGTGAGAATAAGGAGATTGTCGTCAGGAGAGGTGACAAGTTGCCAATATACGTTATTCATAAAAAAAGACGAAAATCTTGCAAAAACGAACCTCGTACTCTCCGACCTAATTAAATTCCAAAGGGTACCGAAGGACACTACAGAGCCGAATTGAAAGCGAAGGTAAACTAATTGATTGAAACTGTGAACGCCAAGAAATCCGGACTCCACCTGCCAAAGGTTATTGGGGAATACAAACCTGGTTATGCATATGGAAATGTCAAGACAAGACCCACAAGCCTAGAAACCCTCTTCGGTCAATCATCAGTCACATACCCACACCCACATACAGATTGGCTAAGCAATTCAACTGCCTGCTGACTCCTTATGTGCCTTGTGCCTTGTGCCTTTAGCCTGACGTCTCCAAAGGAATTCGTTGACCTACTGCGGCAAGCACGGGCCACAGAGATAGGAGCCTCTCTGGATGTGGAGTCTCTGTTTACCAACGTACCTGTGGATGAAACAATCGAGATGATAATGGACAGAGTGTATCGAGAACTGGCTTGTACTCCTCTTGACATACCAGAGAGCATACTGAGAAAGTTACTCCAAGCCTGCACTAAAGAGGCACCCTCCTTGAGTCCAGATGGGCACATGAATAAGCAAGTAGATGGGGTCGCCATGGGTTCTCCCCTAGTTGTCCTGTTGGCGAACTTCTTCGTGGGTACCATAGAGCAGAGGGTCTTAGTTGACATGGACTTGAAACCCACTATATACTGCAAGTATATTGACGATATTTTATACTGATAGCTGATGTCAGACGTCTGCATCAGAAGGAGGCATTCGAGCAAAATTCGGTGTTAAGTTTCACTTACGAGATGGAAAGTGATGGGAAGCTCCCCTTTTTAGATGTAACAGTCACTGAAAGGAATGGAGGCTTCCACACTGCAGTCTACACTAAGGAAATAAACATAGGAATGTGCCTTAATGCCAATAGTGACTGCCCAGATAGCTACAAGAGGAGTGTTGTCAACGCTTACGTCGACCGGGCTCTCAGTCACAGCTCTGATTGGAAACAAGTCTGTAGGGTAAGGCAACAATGGCCCAGTCAATAATGGCTTCTTTAACGATTATGTTGAAGACGTCATAAAAAGAAGGATGAAACGCCATGCAACCTCTGAAGGGTCAACTAACACAACACTTGTACCCCCTATTAGACTGTTTTACAGGAACTTCTTTTCGACGGTTCATAAAATGGAGGAAAGTGTCCTAAAATATATTATTAATAGGAACGTTATCCCTACAGACAAAAATCAGAAGATACAATTGAAAATTTACTACAAAAAAAAAGACAACGGCCAACCTACTCATTAAAAAACTCTCCAGACACCAAACAGAATTCCTTGAAAGAAACCAACGTCGTCTATGCCTTCACATGCCCACTTGGGGACTGTCAGACCCAAAGATCTCAGAATATAGACACGACAACAACGTCTCTTTCTAGGCGATTAACAATGCATAAACAACAGGGCTCCATCAAGGAACATATAATCTCTTCTCACAACCAGACCATCACCAGAGAAATCCTAACAAGCAACACAGAAATCATCGATAAATACAGCGATAGCAGAAGACTCGACATCAGCGAGGCCCTACACGACAAAAAGTCAACACCAGCAATCAACAGCCAATTAACACAGAACTATATTCTATCCACTTCAAGACCCCGAACCAACATAGAAGCAGCAAGAGAAAATATAGGCCAATAGGCCTTCTGTAGTTACTTTCATTCTTATGTTCATATATGCAATATATACCCAATGATTCGTGTTCTGGCTTTTGTCACCTCACCCAAAAACATTTGTCATATTACCTCACCCAAAACGAATATAAGCATGAAATGATATATGTAAACCTGTCTTGAAACTTCGACCAATCTGCTTTGATAAAGTCCCATCCGGGCTCTTGAGCTGGAGGTCTGAGAGGTAGTGCTATATTAATAACCGTTTTTGTAACGAAGTGGTCACTGGTCAGAACATGATCAACTGACCAATGACACAACTCATAAATACTGGTGGAAACAAACGTGAGATCCAGCTTTCCCCCACCAGTGTGGGTTGGTTCCGTAGAGTTAAGCAGACTGATTTCTGGCACTTCATCCAAAAGATGTTCAATATGTCTTCCGCTGCCGTCGGTTCTTGGTGAATCAAGTAGTAATTCACTATGAGTGTTGAAGTCGCCAGAGATGATAGTAGGTGTAGTGACTGCTATTTCAAAGATTGCTGAGAGATCCATGTCGCGTTCTCTATGGCTCTTGTATACATTGAAGATGGACAGTATTGAGTTCTTCATAGTGAAATTAACTCCCATAATTTCGACGTTCTCGCCACAGTTGGGCAGGTCTGTGATTGCCGTGGCAAACGGATTGCCGTTTCAAGAAGCTCTCGAAACTTGGCATCAAAACTACACTCCTCCTGACAACACCGAAGAAATGGAAAAAGATTTAGTGAATGCAATACATAGAGCAGCAAATCACGCCATCCCCAAGAGGAAAACAATTACCCAACAACATAAGGACCATTGGTATTACTGTGATAGGATCAAAGAGCTACATAACAGACTAAATCGTGCACGAAAGAATTTCAGAAGAGATTGAACCGAAGCTAATCTAGGACATCTTAGAGCTGTCCGAGATCATGTGCACGAAGAAACAGCGAAAATCAGAGAAAAAAAATGGCTCGAGTGGTGTGCCAAGCTAAATCAGCATACATCCTTGGGCGACATCTGGAGGCAGATCAACAAGGCCAAAGGAAAATCGCCTCCTGCTCTGCCGCATCATGTTCATCCAGAGCAAGAAGCAGAAAGGTTAGCAAATCTATTTGCTTCGAGAGCCAGTTCCACTCAACTTCCTCAAGCAACTCTGACTCACCAACAAAGACTTCAAGCAACAAGATGGAAAAAAATAGATGATGCTTTAGCCTTACCTGACGAACTAGACCAACCTTTCAATCTGAAAGAACTCAGAAGTGCTACAAAGAAAACTAAAAATAAAGCTCCAGGCGAGGACAAAATAACTCACAACATGCTAGCCAAGCTAGGAAAAAAAGGGCGAAGAAGCCTTCTTGAGTCTCATCAAAAGAGTATGGGTGACAAGAACTCGACCACTCTCTTGGAACAGTGCAATTATAGTTCCCATTCCAAAACCTAAAAACCCAGGAAATCCAAGACCCATCTCATTAACAAGCTGTCTGGCCAAAACTGCAGAAAGAATGGCCCTTAATCGAATTGAATGGAAAGCCAATCCACTACACCAAAATATGTTTGCTTACAGAAAAGGTGTTGGAACCACAGAATGCCTTACTTCCCTCCTGGATCAAATCAATGACAAACCTGGAATCCTTATTTTTCTGGACCTTGAAAAAGCCTTCGAGTTAGCCAGTGCTCCAGCGACACCGTGCTGCCTTGTGGATAAGGAAATCAAAGGACACGCTCTTGCCTTTGTTTGTCAAAGGAAGCCTGCTTAACCGAGAACCTAAAGTCAAATTCCAAGGAAAAAATCGACCTCAAAGAAGCTGGAAAATGGAATTCCGCAGGGAGGAATACTAAGCCTCTTCCTCTTCAACTGTCTAATGGAACAATTCATGAAGCTCAAGCTACCAAAAGTCAAACTTCTTAACTACGCAGACGACTTTGTGGTCATCGTCAATGGCAAAACTGCAAGGAACCATGCACAAAAATGCCTAGATATTATCAGCAGGGAAGCAGAACGCATAGCAGTGAAAATAAACAGCAATAAAACAAAAGCAATGGCCGTTAAAATAAGATCTCAAGACATCAGACTCGCAATACAAGGACATGAAATTGAGTGGGTTACCTCTTTTCAATACCTAGGAGTCATAATAGACAACCAGTTGAAATTCACTCAAGAAATTGAATATCTTCGGCAATGCTGTAAAGACAGAAACACAGCTTTGCGCTCCCTGACCAGTCTTAGAGAGGGTGCATCTCTACCAGTACTCAAAATGTACTACGTTCAAGCAGTTAGGTCACTCATCGACTATGCTGCTCCTGCTCTTACATCCCTCAGTGATAACCAGTGGGAGAAACTGGAAGTGTCTCAAAATGATGCTCTGAGAACAATGCTGGGAACACCTATATGGACGTATAGAGAGAACCTTAGAATGGAAACCAATTTACCAGCATTAGAAAACAGGATGCGACAAAGGATAGCCACCATAGCAGCAAAACTTTTTGGAACAACCGGCAGACTGTCACTCAAAGACAGCATACAGAGATCCTTTCAGAAAAACATTCAATATAGAACATGCTCACGGATGGATAATCTGGTCAAGATTCTAGAGAAAGTGGACCTGAAATGGACCATCAAAAACAAAGGGGAAGACAGACCATATCAACTCTTTCGGCAGCCTCCTCCATGGGAAGACTCGAATCGAAAGATAATCATTGAAGGATTACCAGTTAAAAAATCAGCATGTGACCCGCAGAGGCTCAGGGAAGTAATAGAACAACAAATGAAAACCATCTCAAGACCTACAACAACTCACATCTTCACAGACGGATCAGTTGATCAAGAAAGAGATTCTGCTGGGACAGCAGTTTACACTACCAACCATGAAGCTTACTGGAGCATGAATAGTGGGGGCTCAACATTGCAAACAGAATTATATGCCCTGAAGGAGGCAATAAACTATACAATTGAGAATAATTTGCATGATGTCATCATTAATACCGACTCTAAATCTTCGCTCCAGGCATTGTTATCCAGTCAGCACAGAGATAATATACAACTCCTCACAGAAATTCAACATATATGAAAATAAGCCCATAATCTAGGGGTGTCAATCACCCTAAATTGGATACCAAGTCACATTGGCATAGATGGTAATGAAAAGACAGACTCATTAGCAAAAACTGTCACTGCTCTACCTGTTGTACAGGTTCAAATACCTCCAAATTTTTCACAGATTAAGGAGCAAATCAAAAAGAAAATATTCTCAACTGTCAAAAGTCGCCACAGAGCCAAAGTAGCGGAAGGAAGATCCACTGCGATATGGTACGAACAAGCCACTGGTTACTCCTCTTTCAAGCCTGGCAAAAAGATATCCAGAGACATTGCAGTAGCCATACACAGACTCAGACTTGGTTACAAGTGCTGCTGGGAGGTAATGAATCCAATAGTTAAAGAGCATCACATCTGTGAAATAGAAGCAGAGGCGCCACTATTGCACTACTTACTGGAATGTGAAGCTACTGAAGGCCTGCGCATCAAACTCAACATTAATCCAACGACAGCAGCTGCATTAGATGCACATTCCACCGCGACTACAATGATTAGAAAAGCCGTTGAAGAATGGAACTCACTAGCGAGCATTCTGCATCTACATCCGCCTCCAAGATAATGTTAATAAAACAAGACTAAATCCAGTGCACTGAAACAGAAGCGATAAATAAACAGAGAAAAAGGAGGAATCCCCTCCTCCATTTTAAACTTAGACCCAAATATCACAGAAACAAGGTTATCACGAATAACAGAACTCAATTACTCGGGCTCGCCATAGCCCGTGCTACAAGGACACTTCATTCTGAGTAGCTAAATCTGAAACAACAACAACAATGTAAACCTGTCTTTGAAAATGTGAGAAACTTAAAATATCTAAATATTTTATTAAAACGATTCGGAAGACCTGTAGTGACTTTATACAGAAGAATTGGAAAAAGTGAATTTCGCAGTTAAGAAGACTCACTTGGATTTGGAATTTCTGCAAACCTGTAAGGTGCATCGTTTGGTCCCAGATTTCTTAGATTTAAAGTGTATTCGGACAAATTTGCGTTAACAAGCGAATACAATTCTTGGTTATTAAGATTGTTGGACTTTGAAATTTCTGAGAAGCAAAAGCGGGTAAATAAGTTGAAAAGTGAATTGCATTTAAACTTGGAGATATTCAAGATCTTGGTTTCCTGGGTTGATTTTACATCCTTAAAATGTAAATATGAGAATTATAATGATAAAATAATTGAAAAATGTGGACTTATTCATGGGAAGAAAATGCAGAACCTGGGTATATATACCTACATTTAATTCGGTTGACCCTAATAAGGTGGTTTTTAATTTTTCAAAGAGATTTTGTCTCCCATCGAGAAAGGACTTCTCTCTCTGGGGATAGACTTTGGGTTGACGTGTAAAAAAACTAAATTTGTTAACCATTTTTTAGGTTTTGAGCGGTTATGTAATACATTAAAAACTTGTACCTTAGGGACTGGTACAAATTATAGTTGGACCAATATCATTCGTACTGTTTCTTCCTTAGCACATGAAGTCTTTAATGACTCTGATAAATATAAATCTACATTCCTTCCATTTGATAAAAGGAAATTAGATTGTATTAACAGTTTAAAGAATGATAAGAATATTTGTATTACTTTGAGGAGCTGTGCTCAGAGGATCGCTATAGAGGAGCTTTACGATCCATTATCTACCATATTTAATAAATCATTAGAGTCAGGCAGAGTGTCAGAGTCCTGGAAGATGGCTAATGTGGTACCAAATTTTAAGAAAGGAGATAGATCACATGCATCAAACTATCGGCCAATTAGCCTAACTTCTATTGTGGGAAAGTTACTTGAATCGATAACTGCAAATACTATTCGTCTTCATCTTGAAAAACCTAAATTTATATATGAGTCATAACATGGTTTTACAAATGACCGTTCATTTTAACAAATTTGCTATCATTTTATTCCAGCATTGTTGAGGCAGTTGATAGTGGTAAGGTTTGCGATGTTGTGAACCTTGACTTTAGCAAAGCTTTTGATACAGTGGCACATGAAAGACTGATTAAAAAGATAGAGTCTCATGGTATTGGGGTGCTATATTGTTCTTCAGTTATATCTTGCTCTGGTTAGGCCCTATTTAGATTATGCAGTTCAGTTTTGGTCCCCGAACTATAGATGGATAAAAATTCACTTCAACGTATCCAGCGTAGGATGACAATGTTAATTCCTCAAATCAGAAATCTTTCATATGAAGAAAGATTAACAAAGTTTAAATTGTATTCACTGGAAAGGCGAAGAGTTAGGGGTGACATGATAGAGGTTTACAAGTGGATGAATGGACATAACAAAGGGGATATTAATAGGGTACTAAAAGTATCAACACAAGACAGAACACGAAACAGTGGGTATAAATAGGATAAGTTTAGATTTAGGAAAGACTTGGGTAAATACTGGTTCGGTAACAGGGTTGTTGATTTGTGGAACCAATTACCACGTAACATGGTGGAGGTGGGGTTGCTCGATTGTTTCAAACGTGGGTTGGACATGTATATGAGTGTGATTGGGTGGTTATAGATAGGAGCTGCCTCGTATGGGCCAAGAGGACTTCTGCAGTTACCTTTGTTCTTATGTTCTTATGTTCTTGTGTATATGCCTTACTCCACATTTCGTGTAATTCTCCAAGACTCTCCATAAGTTCCAGTTCCCAGTTTTTTCTACTGGATATTTTCCCCGAATTCTTGCATTTTATTGTCTTGTTCCCCAAGCCTGGATTCCTGCGGTTTCCAAGTTTTGTGAACTAAGGGTAAGTGAATACCATTTACACGGATTCCGCGCCACCGTTCCTGAGCGCATCCATACCTTGTTATTGTTTACGCATCTGCTCGCGCAGGATTCAATGTCATCGTTTCTGAGTGCATGCCCGAAACGCTATGCGTGCTAGTGGCTTTACAAGAATGTAAAATCAACTTCATTTCTATGTTCTCTCTTAACCCCCAATGTACCTTCTTTTATATAATTAAATAAATAAATACATATATAAATCCAACTCCAGTGTGTTTACTACAGCGCCGCTGGCGTCAGCTCTCCAGTGCGTTTGCTACAGGTCTGTTACTTAATCGTTCATACTAAGAACATAAGAACATAAGAACAAAGGTAACTGTAGAAGACCTATTGGCCCATACTAGGCAGCTCCTATTTATAACCACCCAATCCCACTCATATACATGTCCAACCTACATTTGAAACAATCGAGGGAGCCCACTTCCACCACATTACGTGGTAATTGGTTCCACAAATCAACAACCCTGTTACCGAACCAGTATTTACCCAAGTCTTTCCTAAATCTAAACTTATCCAATTTATATTGATTGTTTCGTGTTACCCTTGGGCGTGTACCTAACTAACGTTATATACAGTGATTTACCTATAGTGGCCGTAAACAAACAAGTTTTTGAGACGTCCAACACCGTCTCGGACATGCATGAATAATGAGTACAATGCTTAAATATAATCCTTAAACTAAGCTATCCATGGAGCATCATGACTAAGTAGCTAAATGTCTGCACAACTGGAGGCAGGAGGTCCGGCTGCAGGTAGAGGCGGTAGCGGTAGTCAGCGGACCAGAAGTTGCGCGTAAGAATTCATGATGCGCAGCCACAGTGTTACCTGTTAAGTAGATTATAAACGGCAGACACTAACGTAGGCACAATATATTACATGGCAATACATAGAATAAGCGACATTTCCACTAAAATATGGAGAGCATGAACGTGGCAGGAACACTAGGACCTACATAGTGTATAGAGACACGACAAGATCAATAAACTACGAACGAAGATACCCGAGGTGGAAGGGTCTATATACATTGAACCGAGGGGTGCGAAACGAATGTTGTAATCAATCTTAAATCTAGTCATAAAACTATGAATTCTCAGGTGCTAGTCCATCACGAACGTAGTCTCCCACTGCCATGTATGAACAAGCAGGGAGAGGGGAGCAGATAGAACGCATCCATTGTCCCTTACAGACTGGAACACCACAGTCACACGAAGAGGAATCATCAGACTGTTGGTAGTGTACTGTCGAAATAACAGGTCTGGACCGAAGATTGTATGCGTGAGTACGTGGTGGGGTAGTATCGCTGGGCATGTCTGAGACCGAAGTGGGTGTCACAGTGGTAGGGTCACACAGTACATTGTCAGGGACAGGAGTCGGGGTGTCATCTTCAACAGTCAGACGGGCTAATTTCATATGGTTGAGATGCTCATGTACTTGTTCTCCAGTGGCTAGGTTTTCCAGCTTATACTTATTACCTGTGATATGCTCAAGAACTCTGTAAGGACCAAGAAACTTCTCAGTCAGTTTGTACATGGGACCATCTCGTCGCTGGTTGAGGATCATTACTAAAGATCCAGGCCCTATTCTCGTAGGTTTAGCACGAGCATTTTGTAACCGTGTGAAATCATCAGTAGCTTTAGAGAGATGTTCCTTGACCCTCTGGAACACCAGTTGAGTGTCTCTCCGTTTTACCTTAACATAGTCGTCATAGTTGTAGAGTGGCGCGGGCGGCGCGGAGATGATGGCATTAGGAAATCTCATGTCTGTCCCAAATAGCACAAAGTGAGGTGTGTCTCCTATGGAGGAGTTGACAGAGGAGTTTATCGAACATTGGACGATTGGCATAAGTTCATCCCATTTGTGACTGTCCCGATTGACTGTCACTCTGAGTGCGTCAAGGACCTTCTTGTTAGTTCTTTCAGCAAGGCCATTGCTAGCCGGTTGATAAGGCATTATATTACACTTCTTGATGTTGTACAATGTAGCCAGTTGTTCCAGAACAGAATTGTTGAATTCCGGGCCGTTGTCAGAGAGTATAACTCTGGGTGGACCATACCTGCAAATTATATGATCATGAAAGGCACTAGCTATAGTTTCTGCAGTTTTGTTTGGAATTGGAACCAGTTCACAGTATCTAGAGAAGTTATCTACCATAACTAGGAGATGTTTATTTCCTCTGGAGGTTTCAGCAAAATTCGTTAACAAATCCATAGAAACACGATCCCAAGGTACATTAGTCGTAGGGTAAGTCTGAATCGGGTTCGGGCCAGCAACATGGCCTCTGTGAGCTAGGCAGGTTAGACATTGATCCACGTGACGTTCAATCTGTTTGGCCATTTTGGGCCAGTAGTACGTAAGACGAGCCTGCTTGATGGTGCGGTCCTTGCCAGGATGCGCACTGTGTGGGGCGTCGTGAACAAGTTTTAACACGGTAGGAACTATCGACACAGGAATAACAAGTTGATGTACCAGTCTGGCAGGAGATCCAAGCATAACCTTGCGATGGAGCACATGATCTAAGAGTACTAGTTCCTTGAGTGGTACGGGTGGCTTGACCGTAAGAGTCGTGTGCGGGTCCATGAGAAAGCTTATGATCGGTGCCCACATTGGGTCTTGACGTTGTGCGAGTTCTACATCTCGCAAGTCTAATGAAGGGTATTCAACGTGAACGGGAGCGACGTAACGTGAGAGAGCATCGGCAACTACATTGTGTTTGCCAGGTAAGTATCCAAACGTGGGTAGGAACTCTTGTATGGTGAGCGACCAACGGGCAAACTTGCCTATGGGGTTCTTGTCTCTGAACAAGGGAATGATAGCTTGGTGGTCCGTCAGCACATGGACAGGGTAGTTATAGATGATATCTCTGAAATGTTTGAGTGCCCATACGACAGCCAACGCTTCGCGCTCGGTTGTCGAATAATTCTTTTCAGCTTTAGAGAGGACTCGGCTCGCATATGCAATGGCATGTTCTTTTCTGTCACTAGTTTGAGCGAGTACGGCCCCTAACCCAATGTTACTGGCGTCAGTAACTAAAATGAACGGTTTGGTGAAGTCTGGGAATTTGAGAACAGGAGAAGATATCAGGGCTTCTTTGAGCGTTTGAAATGCTTTCTCTTGATCAGTTGTCCAAACGAACGGAACGTCCTTCTTAAGGAGGTGAGTGAGAGGAGATGCAATCACTGAATAACCGGCAATGAAATGGCGGTAAAATCCAGCTAGGCCTACGAACTTTTGTACAGCTTCAGCATTATGAGGGACTGGAAAGTTCTTGACAGCTTCTATCTTTGAATCTAGAGTGGTGATGCCTTGCGAGGTGACGTTATGGCCGAGAAACTGTATTTTTTCTCTCATAAAGGCGCATTTGCTAAGTTTGATTTTCAGATTGGCTTCAGCTAGTTTCTGAAGGACTCGGTCCAAACTTTGAAGATGTGAGGGTACATCCTTGGACATGATAATGAGGTCATCGAGGTAGACCATGAGGGTATTTCCTATCATTCGTCGGAACAGGTCTGTCATAAGCCTTGAGAAGGTAATAGGGCTGCTGCGTAAGCCAAAAGGCATGCGGGTGTACTGGTAATGACCATTAGGGACGGAAAACGCCGTCAGTTCTCGACTTTCTGGGTCGAGCGGTATCTGCCAAAATCCTTGCAATAAATCAAGTGTGGAAAAAACCTTATTCTGACCTATGTTCTGCAATAAGTCAGTGAGCACGGGAAGTGGAAATCGATCAGGAATCGTAACTTGATTAAGTTTCCTGAAATCCACGACGGGACGCCAAGAACCATCCTTCTTGGGTACCAAGATTAACGGAGCATTCCATGGTGAAGTACTTTCTTCAATAACGCCATCATGTAACATCTCGTCAATGAGTCGGTCTGCAACAGCTCGTTGTGAATGAGGCAATCTGTATGCGGGTACAAAGATTGGGCGAGTACCTGGTTCCAGTGGAATTTTGTGAGAAATGAGGTGTGTCAGTCCAAGTTGTTCACCTGTCAGTGCAACAACGTTGCGATGCTTGTTGAGGATGGTCAGTAACTGAGATTGGGCGTCAGGGAAGTCAGTGGCGCTAAGATGCACAGGTGAGATCGCAATCAGATCTCGATTTGTTGTGTGAGTGAGTGCATGTACTATTTGGTCAGTAGAGACCTCATCCACTACTCGCACCGGTAACGAATAATGGGCAAAGTCAACAATGTGTGTGCCTGATGCAAGGTGAATGTTGGCATTGGTGACGTTGGCAACATAAACAGCAGTAGTGTTATTCTGCACCTGATGTAAGGACGGTTCTATGTAGGTACCATTGATTTGACATGTGTCACTGTCAGCTATTACGTGTTCTAGGTCAGATACACCAGGTATTTTGACAATAACCTTTGTTAGTGCATGAGAATGTAAGACTGTGTCTTGGTGTAAGATGCCTCTGACCTGACTGATGTTAGACTCCAGGCAAGTAAGGTAATGAACAATCGCTGGGGCCCCTTGCAAAGATTCATTGACCTCACCGACCTGCGAGACTGTGGAAACGTGCGTTGGTCTGGTGTCAGTAAGTGACTGAGTGACGGGTTTGTTTGGGCGTGACTGGTTAAGTGTACCCTGGTCTTCCCTGGTTTGTATGTACCTGACATAGTCCCAATGGTTGGTGAACTCATGTCCCATGGTGTACACACTGCAAAGAGGTACCACTGTATCACCAATTGTTGCTTCCCAACGGTAAGCATCGATAGTAACTCGGTAGTCTCTCATGGTGTTTAATCCGAGTAGGATGTCTCCAGGGAATCGTACTGCACCGGCTATTACACATGGCACGGTGAGTGATCTGTCATTAACTATTAACTCTATGTCCGCTTCACCTAACGCTGGAGTCATTCCTCCAGTAAGTCCACCAAGGTTGGAAACAGACGACTGGCGTATATCGAGTCGATCGCGTAGGCCATGAAGGGCGTCTTGTTTAATGATGTTGATTCTAGCTCCTGTGTCTAGGAAAATCTTAACATGTCGACCCTTCAGGGTGGCTGAAATCAGAGGACCTTCTGTGTCCTTGATAGGCATCCTGTTAAACATGTTATTACGGGACTGACACAGTCGACGTGGTGTCTGGAGTACATGTACATGAGTACCGTCAGTGTGTAGTTCGTCCATGTTATCCTCCTCTGCTAAGGCACTGTACCTGTTACAGGTAGGCACTGAGTATACAGGGAGGTCGTCTCGCTTCCCTACGTCATACCGTTTACCCAGGCTGCTATACCTTCCCCCGACTGAGAGTCAAAGGGCTGACCTGTGTGTTCGTAGGTCGTGTCTGCATTATCCTTGACGGCCGTGGCGCCGTTTATCACGCGCGAGTCACGGTGTCCATCTGTGTCACGGCTGTCAGTTGTTGCGAACCTAACATGGGCAGTCGGTCGGGTCGCAGGGCTACGTGTAGGGCTCGGTCGGCGCTGGTTAGTTGTTGCAGCCTGCGGTTGCCTACGGGAAGGAGGAGTAGGACTAGAACGGTTAGCCTGGTTAGTACCGTGGCGGGCTCTACAGTCAGCGGTGTCATGTCCAGGTCGGCGGTGATATGTGCAATAAGAACGGGTGTGATCATGTGATCGGCCTGTGTAGTTATGTCTAGCATGCTGTTGGTAACGAGTGTTAGTTGATGTACACTCTGCCTTACGGTGTCCTGGTTTGCCACAGTTAAAACATTCTGGCGTTCGAGGTCGCTGAAGGTATTGAGGGGAGCCTGTTCTAGAGTATGACCTGGGGCCATACGAAGGCGGAGGAGACCTAGCACGAGTCTGAACATGTCTAGGGGTAGAACGCGTGACAACGTTCACAGTGGTATGGGAACTGTTTGCACGAAAAACGGCAGAAAGCTGGGCAGAATCCCGGGACTTTAGCCTGTCTGTGGACTCTACCATGACGTCCATTAAGTCCCAAAGTGTGTGGGTAGGACCAAAATTCCTAGCCTCAATGTCTTTCAGTATGGCCTCGGGGGCATGACTCTGCATGGCACCGAACGCCAATAGTTTACCCACATTCTGTATAGTGAGGCTTCCACTAGCGTCCCATCTAGAACCCATCAAGGCTTTCTCCAGTGAGTCCTGTAGCGTAGCTAGACGCGTGGCAAAAGCATTGCGTGTTTCATCAGGACGCATTACCGCAGTAGCTAATTGGCGAGCAATGCCAAAGGGATCACGATCGACTACCGATATATATCTCCTACGAAAGAATTTCTTAAATTCTTCCCAGTCTACAATTTTCTTTAAGTCAGGTGTTCCTGCTACGAGATACGCATCTCCAGATTTATAGTCAAGTGTGGACGTCGCCATACTGATATAGTCTGCGTCTGTGACAGCAGTACCCTTGCTCCTCGCTCTAGCCTCTACACTAGCGAACCATGTCTCCAAGAGGGTTGGATCCTTTCCACTAAACGGGTGAATGTCAACAGACTGTGTAAGGACTGTAACGGTGTTCGAGTTAGAACCCGCAGTATTCAGGGCTTGAGTCATGATTACTGAGTCGCTGCTGGTTGTAGAGGTTAATGAGGATAAGCTACCGAGAGCTGAGGTTGGGAGTTCACTGGCTAAGGATAAGCGAGCGAGCGTAGGGAGCTCACTAGTTAAGAGTAAGTTACTCTCCGATAGTGAACGAGACCGTAGACTGTAGGGGTAAGTGCGCGAGCGAGGCCTGAGCGAGTATCGGTTATCCATAAAGTAAGTTTACATTGTGCCCACGAAAGTCCACAGTTTACTCTACTACACAAATAACAAAGGGTACTTAACTAGAGCTGAAGGCTGCTGGGGCTGCAATCCGTTCAACAGGGCAGAGATGATCTGGTAGTCACAGGTCCGTCGTCGTGCTGTGGCGTCGTGCTGCGGCGTCGTCGGCGCCGGGAGGCGGCAAGAGACGTCAGGTGCGGTAGAAGTCGTCAGGCGGCAGGAGACGTCAGGCGCGGCAGGAGTCGTCAGGCCAGACAGCGAGGGGTGGTAAGGTGACGTCAGGCAGGCACCAAGGCTCGTTGAGTCACGGTGAGTCACGGCGAGTCAGCTGGTGGCGCGCGGTGAGTCAGGCACGGGCGCGCGCTGGGTGAACGAGGCACGGGGCACGCTGGGTGAGTCAGGCACGCTGAACTGTTGCGATGCTGTTCCGCTGTGCGCTGCTGCGCTGATGTGTTGCTGCGCTGATGTGTTGCTGCGCACTGCTGTGTTGCTGTGCTGCTGTGAGCCGCTGTGAGCTGCTGTGAGCTGCTGTGCGCTGCTGTGCGCTGCTGTGAGCTGCTGTGTTGCTGTGCTGCTGCGCTGCTGTGTGCTGCTGTGCTGCTGGAGGACAGGGGTGAATCCCACTAAGCTGCCAACCAGTGTAACATCGGTCGATGTTGTTGTAGAATGATTAGGTTGTGGGCAGGAATTGGAGTACCAAACGTCCACTGCTTTTTCTTAGTTTTATTATAAATATATATATATCTTCTATCTTCTACACGGGCCACGAACTAGCTTGTAGAGTGTGTAAGGAAGCGCGTGTAGACGCTCTGATGCCCGGGGTGTGTCTGAGGTCTGTGGTCTGCAGCAGAGTAGATTGCATTCAAATCTGCTGACACGTTGTTGATACTTATTAAGTTGTTTAGCTTAAGAGGGTATTAGGTCACCCTATGTGTATGTCCATGGGCGACTAACTGGCGTCCAACATAAGAACATAAGAACAAAGGCAACTGCAGAAGGCCTATTGGCCCATACGAGGCAGCTCCTATTTATAACCACTCAATCCCACTCATATACTTGTCCAACTCGCGCTTGAAACAATCGAGGGACCCCACCTCCAGCACGTTACGCGGTAATTGGTTCCACATTAATATCGAGGGCAATTGGTGTCAATTGCCGGCTGGAAAGATATTGCAAATCAAATGCAATATCTTTCATAGACAACTGAGAACACTTCTATGGAAGAAATGGAATGTATGCTCATGATGGGGTGCATCTATCGAGAGCTGGGGTTGTTGCTGTTGCGAACTCATTGGAAGAAGTGGTTAGAGGTGTTTGTTTGGGTTTAAACTGTTAGTAGATAGAGGTATGGGAATTGATTTGGAGGAAGGAGGTAATAAAAGTATGTGTTTGTGGGAGAAAGGAATTGGCAAAATGATCAGGGAAAGAGAAGGGCCTCAAAATAACAATTCACTTAGGGTATATTACACTAACAGTAGAAGTCTAAGAAATAAAATTAACGAATTAAATGCTCTTGTCTGCACAGAAAAAATAGATATTATTGCACTTACCGAAACGTGGATGAATGTAGAAAATAGAGAACTATTAGCTGAATATCAAATAAATGGATTTAAACTATTTCACACAGATAGATATATTAGACGAGGAGGTGGAGTAGCCATATATGTTAGGGACAATTTGAAATGTAGTCTCAAAGAGGGAATCAAAACTGAGCCACACACAGAAACTATTTGGATAGAATTAAACGAAAACGCTAATAATATTATAATAGGAGTTATATATAGGCCACCAAATTTAGACAGAATGGAAGCAAAGCATTTATGGGATGAAATATCTAGAGCATCTAGATCTAACAGTATTTATGTCATGGGTGACTTTAATTTTAGCGGAATAAACTGGTTGAACAAAACAGAGAATAGTGAAGCAGAAGATTTTCTAGAATTAATTGACGATTGCTTTCTTACGCAACACATTAAGGAACCAACACGGGAAAATAATATTTTAGATTTAGTGTTAACTAACAGGGAAACACAAATTAATGACATCGAAATAGGGAGTGAGCTAGGGAACAGAGATCACAAAGAATATGATCAGTGATCATAACCCCCTGTTATGTCCATTCATCCACTTGTAAACCTCTATCATGTCACTCCTAACTCTTCGCCTTTCCAGTGAATGCAACTTAAGCTTTGTTAATCTTTCTTCATATGAAAGATTTCTAATTTGGGGAATTAACTTAGTCATCCTACGTTGGACACGTTCAAGTGAATTTATATCCATTCTATAATACGCCGACCAAAACTGAACTGCATAATCTAAATGGGGCCTAACCAGAGCAAGATATAGCTTAAGAACCGCACCAGATGTCTTGTTACTAACGCTTCGATTAATAAATCCCAGTGTCCTATTCGCCTTATTACGAACATTCATGCATTGATCCTTTTGTTTTAAATTCTTACTAATCATAACTCCCAGATCCCTTTCGCAATCCGACTTCGCAATCTCAACACCATCTAGCTCGTATCTTGTAACTCTATCATCATTACCTAACCTCAGAACTTTACATTTATCAGCATTAAACTGCATCTGCCAATCCTTTGACCATTTCAAAACCCTATCTAGATCAACTTGAAGTGATAGTGAGTCCTCCTCCGAATTAATTTCCCTACCGATTTTCGTATCATCGGCAAATTTGCAAATGTTGCTACTCAAACCTGAATCTAAATCATTTATATATATTATAAACAACAAAGGTCCCAGGACAGAGCCTTGAGGCACTCCACTTACAACATTTTCCCACTCTGACTTGATTCCATTTATACTAACTCTTTGTTTCCTTTGGTATAGCCATGCCCTAATCCAGCTTAATATAGCACCTCCAATACCATGAGACTCTATCTTTTTAATCAGTCTTTCATGTGGCACTGTATCAAAAGCTTTGCTATAGTCAAGGTACACAACATCACAATCACATTAACACCACTATCAACTGCCTCATTTATGCTAGAATAAAAAGATAAAAAATTTGTTAAACATGAACGGCCATTTATAAAACCATGTTGCGACTCAATTATTAATTTATGTTTTTCAAGATGAAGACGAATTTTATTTGCTATTATAGATTCGAGTAACTTTCCCACAATAGACGTTAGGCTAATTGGTCGATAGTTAGACGCAAGTGATCTATCTCCTTTCTTAAAAACTGGTATCACATTAGCAACTTTCCAAAACTCTGGCACTCTGCCTGACTCTATTGATTTATTAAATATGGTTGACATTGGGTCACAAAGCTCCTCTTTGCATTCTTTAAGCACCCTGGCAAACACTTCATCCGGCCCTGGGGATTTGTTTGGTTTTAGTTTTTCTAATTATTTAATTACATCCTCCCTGGTAACTGCTAAACTAGTCAACCTGTCCTCATCCCCATCCACATACACTTGTTCGGCTGAAGGCATATTGTTAAGTTCCTCTTTAGTAAATACAGATACAAAATATTTATTAAAAATACTACTCATCTCTTCATCACTATCAGTTATTTGACCTGTCTCAGTTTTTAATGGACCTATCCTTTCCCTAGTCTTAGTACGATATAACTGAAAAAACCCTTTAGGATTTGTCTTTGCTTGCCCTGCTATGCGAACTTCATAGGTTCTTTTTGCTTTCCTTATCTCTTTTTTAACATTTCTAACCAGTTGTACGAATTCCTGTTCTAAAGTGACTTCCCCATTTTTAATCCTTTTGTACCAAGCTCTCTTTTTAGCTATAAGGTTCTTCAAATTTTTTGTTATCCACTTTGGGTCATTAGTATTCGATCTATTCAATTTTAACGAACTTACCCACAATCTTGCGGATACGCTTCCAGACCAGTGGAAGAAGAGTTTCGGACGTAACGGTGGAGACATAAGACACCCAGCAAGCACGTTTAGCCGCATGGATGGTCCTACGGGCCACCGCACTCGCCTTCCGAAACAAAAGAAAAGACTCAACCGTCTGCCGGTGGCGATGTCTCTTCCAGGCTGCACGCTTACAGCGGACAGCCCGAGCACAGTACAAACTCCACCAGGGAACGCACTTCCACGTTTCCCGAGAGGAAGAGCGAGGAGTAGAGTGGAGGGCAGCGTCAAAGACAGTGTCATGAAAAAGAAGGAGTGCACGAGGGAGAGGTAAAACGGAGAGGTCAGAAATAGTAGCACGGAGAGTAAAGAGGTGCCAGTAAGCCTCGGCAAACCGCCACCTAGGGAAGGAGAGAGGAGGGCGAAAGGAGAAAAAAGTGACAAGGAATAAAAATGGTCACAGCTATGGAGGTCATCAAGGACTCGCCCCCCGAAATCTAAGGAAAGGGATGACGAGCGCAGAGAAAGATCGAGACAAGAAAGGGAGCGAGTCCGAGAGTCCAAATGAGTGGGCTCACCAGAATTAAGAAGGGACAGGAAAGAAGAGAGGATGAAAGGTTCAAGGAGGCGACCCCGGGTGTTTGTCAGCACATCACCCCAAAGGGCATGACGACAACTGAAATCACCCAGCAGGAGCATAGGCTCCAGCAAGGAGTCTAGGAGGTGTTTAAGATCAGGAAGAGAAAGTGGGACAGTGGGGGGGGGGGGAGATAAATGGAACAAACTGTGTACCATCTACACACAAAGACACGGGCGGCAGAACAGTGGAGAGGTGAGGAAAAAAGTAAGGGAACAAAGGGAACATCGGAACGAATCAAGAGAGCAGAAGAATTATGGACCCCCAGCAGCAGCTGGGGGAGGGGAGAGAAAAGAATAGCCACGGAAGCGACTAGGACTAGAATCAAGCATCGGCTCCTGGAGACAGACACAAAGGGGCGAAAACTGTGAAATGAGAAGTTGGAAGTAAAGGAAATTGGCGTAAAATCCACGGATGTTCCACTGAAGAAAAGACATCAGCAAAGAGAGAGAGGAGAGCAACAAAAAGCAAAGAAGAAACAAAGGTGAAGAAGGAACACAGCACGCTAAAAAAGCACAGAGTCAGGATCAGGGTCAGTGAAGTCAGGGTTAGGGGGCATGGGTAAACTGAGTAAAGAAGAAGGGCAAGAAGTGGGAGGACGGACCAGAGGCGAACGGGCAGGGTCTGGAGAAGGAAAGGGAGGAGGGGGGGGGGCAGAAAGAGGGGAGCGCACCTCAGCAAGGGCAGTAACCGAGATGGAACCAGGGGCTAAAGAAACCCCCACAGTAGGAACAGGGGGCACCACCACCGAAGTGGGAGGGGAAGGAATGATAGAATCAGAGATAGGGGGTGAAGAATAAAGCGAAGCTTTCTTACCGACAGGGGAGGAGGAAGGAGAGGAGCCAGGTTTCCGCTTCTGACTCAAAGATACAGGTGTCCCAGCAGCAAAGTACTGGGCAACAGACTCCAGTGTCTCGATAGGTGAAGAAGAGCGAGAGCGAACAACACAACCATCAGGAGAGCGATGGACGTCGGCCCGCACAGTCAGGCGGCGTGGAGAGCCAAGAGACGGAGGAGAAGGACGGGAAGGAGGACTAGAAGGAGAGGAAATAGAAAACACAGGAGATGTGACAGACTGGGTAGAACGAAGGGGAGCCCTAGACAGAGAACCAGGAGGGGGATCCTTCGGGACAGAACGGAGGGAAACAGGGGAGGTGGTGGTGGGCGTGTCCGGGTCTAAGGCTCGGAAACGGTTGTGAGATTGAGGAAGACGGGAAGGACGAGGAGACGAAGAGCGCACCACGCGAGCAAAGGAGACACCGGCGAAAGAGGGGAGACGATGAACTTGGCGCCGAGCCTCAGGAAAAGACAAACGGTCCCGGTGCTTCAAGTTGAGGACAGCCACCTCAAGTTTGTAACGAATACACGCACGGGAGAAGGTAGGGTGGGCCTCACCGCAATTGAGGCAGCGGGCCTGGGGAGAAGTGCACTCCAACTTAGAGTGACCCTCGCATCCACACAGGGGACAGAGAGAGACAGGACTAGAGCATTTGAGGGTGCCATGCCCAAACTTCCAGCACTTACTGCAGAGCCGAGGAGATGGAATATACTCCTGAACGGAGCACCTGGCACCAGCAAGAATGACAGAGGATGGAAGGGTCCTACCATCAAAGGTAACCTTCACAACCCGAAGAGGCAGACGGCGATGACCACGAGGGGGGCGAGTAAATGCATCCACCTGGAGGACAGAATTACCCTGGGCCTTGAGGACATGCTTGATATCCTCGTAGCAGTCCCTGAGATCCCTAACACCGGTCGCAACATGGTGCAGGAGAAGAACAGTGCCCACACTGGCATTCAACCGAGCGCTCTTCGAGACCCGAACAGGGGTTTCGCCAAGGCAAGATAAGGTGGCCAAGCGAGTGGCCGCATCCTGAGGAGCAGCAGCAACGACACGGGTACCAAGACGAATGGGGTTGAAGGTGACAGAGGCATCCACGGGAATCGACAAGATGCCTATGAAGGGAAAAATCGTCAGGAGGAGTTGTGTCCAAAGGTTGGAGGTATAAGTACTTAGTCCATGTAGCAGGACCAAACAAAGCATGGAACGAGATAGGATGGGAAGGGAGCATATGAGAGCGGCCGTGGCGGGTACGGCGATAAGAACCCGTAGAGAGAGACGGGTCGAAAGGTGCAGTAGTCACGAGAAGAGATCTCGTCCCCTTGCACGGGGACGAGACGGTCACCACAGCAGGCTTGGGGCTCGACCCAACCACAGAGGAGGGAGGGGAGCAGGGAGGAAGAGTATGGTCTGGGCCTAAACCGGGCTCTGTAGCGGAGGCTACAGATCCCAGTCTTCCAGGACGGTCTGACTCAGGGGCCTGGTTGCCCACCCCATGAGCCTGGTTAGGAGTAGTCAAGTCGTCATCCATATAGCAAACCAATATATAAGGGATGGGACCCGGAACCAAGGGATACCACCTACCAGGGAAGCCAGGGAGACCGAGCGCGGGTCAGTGCAGGAAGGGTGTGTCGTCCCCAGCGGTGCTCCCCCTTTTCAACAGGGAAGTCCTACTACTACGTTCATTCTCCCACACTGGTGCTAAGACCCCAGTCCCCTTATCGCCCTAGCCTGGACACCCAACCATCCACTCAGGGCGGCCTCTCACAGGCGACCCCTCCAGCGGGTGGTCCGATGGCTCACAATGCTCCTACATGTTGCCCTTCAGCACATACACCACCCAAAGAGGGGGCACAGGCAACCCACACCTGTCCCAGGGAGGTGTACGTGAGTCCCTCACCATGGCAAGGAGGCACCACGAAGGGGTTTTATTACTGAAGTTAATGTTGTCTATCTGTAGCTGAATTGCATTCGATGATTTGCTTCCAAATAAGATGTAGTAGGTATTTTATATGTTTTGTGTTAGTTTGTTAGTTGACATCCCTAAGTGGACTTTTTTTTAATTCATTATTCACAACATTATTTAGTGTATGTGGGTTGGGGTCTGAATGGATGAGGGAAGTATCATCAGCAAACAATATAGGTTTAAGAATATTAGAGACATTAGGCAGATCATTGATATATATAAGAAATAGAAGAGATCCCAAGATGCTGCCCTGTGGCACTCCAACGGTTATTGGTAGAGTGAAAGAGGTTGTATCATTGATGGTTACACATTGGTGTCTGTCACTAAGATAGGATCGGATATAGTCCAGGGCAAGGCCTCGGATTCCAGAATGCTGGAGTTTAAGTAAAAGGTAGTTGTGATTAACAGTATCAAAGGCTTTTCTTATGTCAATGAAGAGTCCAATCAGAAAGTCAATTTTGTCAAGGGCTGAGTGTTTTACGTCAAGGAGCCTAATGATTGCATCATTGGTGCTCTTTTGGGACCAGAAGCCAAACTGGCAGGGCTGAGTATGTCAAATTTTACGAGGTAGGAATTAGAGCTGTTTGTAGATAATTTTTTCAAATATTTTTGATAGAATGGGTAGATTTGATATTGGTCTATAATTGTTTATGTCCGCCGGATTGCCTCCTTTACGGACTGGCGTTACTCTTGCTTTTTTGAGGATATCAGGGAAGGTGTGACACTCTATAGATTTGTTGAACAGTAGAGCTATGGGTAGGGCAAGGGCATGGGAGGCGCTCTTGTATACAATGGACGGAACTTCACTGGTGTTCCCTGCCTTGGTTTTTAGAGAGTGTATGATGGGCACAACATTTGCCAGGCAGACTGGTGAAAGAAGAAGATAGTTTGGATAGCTGCCTGAGAGATGTGTTAATATGTGTCTGAGTCTGTGGGATTTTTCTGTCAAGATTAGCACCAACCAATGAAAAGAAGCTTTTAAATTAATTTGCCCTTTCTAAATCAGTTGACGGTGTATACCCATCCTTATAGAGTTTTATTTGGTTATGTGAGTGTTGTTTAGTTCCTAGGATACTAGAGATGGTCTTCCATGTTCTTTTAATGTTGCCTTTTGGTTCATTGAATCTATTCACATAATATGAAAGTTTTTTCTTTCTTATGATACTGGTAAGCATTGATGAGTACCTTTTAACTACTTCCTTTCTAACTAGGCCAATCCTGAGTTTCTTATCATATTCATGTTTCTTGTTGATTGAGTTGAGAATGCCACTTGTGAGCCATGGATTGTTTAATCTTTTGTCAGTTACTTGCTTGGTAAGAAGGGGGCAATGAAGGTTGTAGAGGCTTAGAGTTTTGGAGAGGAAGAGGTTAGCTAATGAATTTATATCCTGAGAATTATTGAATTCAGAATCCCAGTTAATATTGTGAAGTGCATTTGTAAGATTGCCTAAAGCTGATTCACTGTGTAACCTGAAAGTAAGTTTCTTGCTTTTTGGTGGTGTTATGTCCATGTTCGCTATGAGAAAAGTACGATAATGGTCAGTTGTTCTGTAATAGATTATAACCAGATACAAGGGGAGCTGTTATGTTAATCCATATGTGATAAAAGGTAGTGCCTGATGTTTGAGTGACTCGGGTAGGTTTGGTGATTGTGGGGATTAGCATACAAGAGTTCATGCTGTTAAGGAAATAGTCACCTTGAGAGCAATTTTGTTGACCCAGGTCAATATTGAAGTCTCCTCCCAGAATGATGTGATTTTTGTTGAGATTGTTGTTTATAATGAGATTCCTTACGTTATCTGAGAATGAAGCTATGTTAGTATCGGGAAATCTATAGATGGCTCCAACAGTCAAGGAGGATTTAAGGGATTTAATTGTAAACTGAGCAAAAGTATATTCACAGTAGTCATCTCTATCACTAATGACACTGTTACAGATAAATGTATCTCGGTAATATATAGCTGTGCCGCCACCTTTTTTATTAGGCCTACAGATGTGAATGGCTTTATAACCAACTAAGTTTTAGAGTTGGGTATAGTCTTTATTTAGCCAAGTTTCTGTTAAAATAATGAAAGATAAGTTAGTAACTAGTGCTGTGAGTAATGCATTTATATCGTCAAAATGTTTACCAAGTGATCTAACATTTTGGTTGTAAACTGATAAGCAGGTGCTATTTTGGAGTTTGTTTTTTACCTGGTGTGCTGTGAAATACTTGCAATAATGATGATCAATGTGCTGGTTGGTGTAGATATGAGACAGAAGATTTAGATCAGGATCATTATCAATGTGCATGGAAATGCAGAGGGATCACGATACAATAAGACAAGCAATTACAGAAACAGATAAATACTAAATCTGCTGTAAAAACAAAGTAATTATAGCAAAACACAAGAATATTGGCAAATACACATAAAAAATAACAAATTAGAAGTAAAATAAAGATCCAATTGATAGCCAGGAAGGACACACAAGTTAGATAAAAGAAGAAAAACAAAAAAATCTGTGAAGACTGATAATATAAATGTAAAATAAAAAAAAATAATCATAAAGTAAAATGATTTTAAAGATAGTTAGCTTAGTAATGGTTAGTTAAAATCCTATAATTAGTATGAACCTAAGAAAACAATGTGAGCTCAAACAGATAATAATAAAAAAATACATATAAATCTAAGTGAATCTAGAAATTTACTCTAATATAAATCTAAGTGAAAAATAAACAGGGTGAGATTATATTTATGTGGAAGATTTTACTATGATACTATAAACAATTATACTATTAATAAATTCCAATAAATGATTACTAAGAAACAAATTCCAAGTTACTTTAAATATAACAGGGTAATAAAAAAAACCTAGGTTTAGTGACAAGAGGATTAACTAATTACATATAATTAAGAGCAAAAAAACAAAAAATTAACAACAAAGATGACAAAAATAAAAAAAATTTGGAAAGGAAAGGCAGAACTTAGTACACTTAGGTAGTATATGAGACTACAATTTATGTTCTGGTTATTCAGCTGTTATCCCACAGTCATCCAGGAAAGAAGTAAGGTGTGCCTCAGTGGTTATGACATAAGTTTTTCCAGTGTCAGTCTTCCTATCTATTATTTTACCATCTCGCACAAAACAATGTTTGATTGCAGTGGATCTTTTGCAGATTCCATGTAGTTTAAATAAGAGATTTTGTCTGAATCTGGTTAGGCATTCGTTCACATAAACAGTGGTTTTCTTAGCGACTGCAGCACTGATAAGATTTGTCTTGCAGGAGCAGCTATCTAATTTTACACTTATTTTTCTGTTATTGGTACCAGATGATTTGGTACCCACTCTATAGCTGACTTGACGTCACTTGCTTCGATTGAATAATTCATCTTAGTTTGCAATTCCTGGATCACGATGGCAACACAGTCTTCTTCGTCAGTTTCATAGGGAAAATCATGCGAGGGCTTTATGGAAGATGGTGATGGGGGGAGGAGGAGGAGAGTTGTTACTGTTTGGAAGGGGAGTCCCCTTCCATTATCACATCAGGCAGTGATGTTTTCTCTGGGGTATTCTCACTCCTACGTTTTGCCTGAATACCACTAGGACCTGGTTGTGGTTCAGTACTTGTTTGTCTCACTACAAATTTGTCAAGAGACATTTGTTTTTCCCTTCATTTTAGCATTTGTTTGTAATGATGCATCACTTTAGCACCTATAATGTCCTTTTCTTAACCAGTAAGTGGATATCGTTGACTGAGATTTGTTGTACTGCCTAGCCAGTCCAACAACCCATACACCATCTTCATATTTATGAATGATCTCTGGTTTCTGCTTTATGGTCATCCTTACATGGGATCTCATATGTTGAGCCTTACCACTGACTTTCCTGTGACTCATGGCGTGATATATAATAATTACTGTAATGTTCAAAATGCCAAAAATCACCAGAAAAGCAAAATTTCTTATAGGCGCGATCGTCACTAAGCGGGCAGCTGTAGTAAGCTGAGGCAGGTTGGCCGCGTGACCGGGAACCACTCACTCGGTCGACCCAAACGTGTACCAACAAATATCGTAAGTCGACGACACCATCGGATGTCGAGTCGCATTTTTTGATGAAATTTACATCGTAACTCGAAATTATCGTAAGTAGGGGCAATCGTAAGTCGAGGTGCCACTGTATATATAAAAGTTGTGATGGTACCACCTCTGGTGCTAGTGTAGGGGCCCATAGCCTCAGAGAAGAAAACAAAGAGTATCCAGAGAAGACCTTGTGGATTCTCACTGAACACGTAAATATTTTCTTCTCCTACCACCCCTATTCTTTTGTATGTATATATATATATATATATATATATATATATATATATATATATATATATATATATTAGTATATTTTGGTAGCAATCTTTCCTGTAGACATATATTATTAAATATGACCGAAAAAGTAAGATTAATAATTCTAACACGAATTTTCTCAATCTTTCGTACATTTCTTTTCACTGTTGGAGGTAAATCAAAAATCAATTCTCCAAAATTCATTTTTATTTCTAGTCTGACACGACACGAGCGCGTTTCGTAAAACTTATTACATTTTCAAAGACTTTAGTTTACAAATACACAACTGAATAGAACTTACGCATCTCCGATTTTATATCTACATTTGAGAGAGGTGGATGGGGTGAGGTGGCATTAATAGGGTATTAATTTCATCAACACAAGACAGAACAAGAGGTGGTATTAATAGGGTATTAATTTCATCAACACAAGAAAGAACACGAAACAATGGGTATTGAATAGAAGTGATTGTAGAAAGCCTATTGGTCCATATTTCTTGATGCTTCTATATTGGAGCGGAGTCTTGAGGTGGGTAGAATATAGTTGTGCATTAATTGGCTGTTGATTGCTGGTGTTGACTTCTTGATGTGTAGTGCCTCGCAAACGTCAAGCCGCCTGCTATCGCTGTATCTATCGATGATTTCTGTGTTGTTTACAAGGATTTCTCTGCCGATGGTTTGGTTGTGGGAAGAGATTATATGTTCCTTAATGGAGCCCTGTTGCTTATGCATCGTTAAACGCCTAGAAAGAGATGTTGTTGTCTTGCCTATATACTGGGTTTTTTGGAGCTTACAGTCCCCAAGAGGGCATTTGAAGGCATAGACGACGTTGGTCTCTTTTAAAGCGTTCTGCTTTGTGTCTGGAGAGTTTCTCATGAGTAGGCTGGCCGTTTTTCTGGTTTTATAGTAAATCGTCAGTTGTATCCTCTGATTTTTGTCTGTAGGGATAACGTTCCTATTAACAATATCTTTCAGGACCCTTTCCTCTGTTTTATGAGCTGTGGAAAAGAAGTTCCTGTAAAATAGTCTAATAGGGGGTATAGGTGTTGTGTTAGTTGTCTCTTCAGAGGTTGCATGGCGTTTCACTTTCCTTCTTATGATGTCTTCGACGAAACCATTGGAGAAGCCGTTGTTGACTAGGACCTGCCTTACCCTACAGAGTTCTTCGTCGACTTGCTTCCATTCTGAGCTGTGGCTGAGAGCACGGTCGACATATGCGTTAACAACACTCCTCTTGTACCTGTCTGGGCAGTCGCTGTTGGCATTTAGGCACATTCCTATGTTCGTTTCCTTAGTGTAGACTGCAGTGTGGAAACCTCCGCTCTTTTCCATGACTGTTACATTTAGAAAGGGCAGCTTCCCATCCTTTTCCATCTCGTAAGTGAAACGCAGCACGGAACTCTGCTCAAACGCCTCCTTCAGCTCCTGCAAATGTCTGACATCAGGTACCTGTGTAAAAATGTCGTCAACATACCTGCAGTATATGGCCGGTTTCAAGTTCATGTCGACTAAGACTTTTTGCTCGATGGTACCCATGTAGAAGTTTGCAAACAGGACACCTAAGGGAGAACCCATGGCGACCCCATCTACTTGCTTATACATGTGCCCATCCGGGCTCAAGAAGGGTATCATTAGCCAGATACCCACACCCACGTACAGACTGGCGAAGCGACTCAACGGCCTGCTGACTCCTTATGTTCCTTGCGCCTTTAGCCTGAAGTCTCCAAAAGAATTTGTTGACTTACTGCAGGGCACACGGGCCACAGGGATAAGAGCCTCGTTGGAAGTAGAATCGCTGTTTACCAACGTACCTGTGGACGAGGCAATCGGGATGATAGCCGGCAGAGTGTATCGTGATCCAGCCTGTACTCCTTTTGACATACCAGAAAATATTCTGAGGAAACTACTCCAAGCTTGTACTAAAGAGGCACCCTTCTTGAGCCCGGATGGGCACATGTATAAGCAAGTAGATGGGGTCGCCATGGGTTCTCCCCTAGGTGTCCTGTTTGCAAACTTCTACATGGGTACCATCGAGCAAAAAGTCTTAGTCGACATGAACTTGAAACCGGCCATATACTGCAGGTATGTTGACGACATTTTTACACAGGTACCTGATGTCAGACATCTGCAGGAGCTGAAGGAGGCATTTGAGCAGAGTAACATAGGAACATAGGAATGTGCCTAAATGCCAACAGTGACTGCCCAGACAGGTACAAGAGGAGTGTTGTTAACGCATATGTCGACCGTGCTCCCAGCCACAGCTCAGAATGGAAGCAAGTCGACGAAGAACTCTGTAGGGTAAGGCAGGTCCTAGTCAACAACGGCTTCTCCAATGGTTTCGTCGAAGACATCATAAGATGGAAAGTGAAACGCCATGCAACCTCTGAAGAGACAACTAACACAACACCTATACCCCCTATTAGACTATTTTACAGGAACTTCTTTTCCACAGCTCATAAAATGGAGGAAAGGGTCCTGAAAGATATTGTTAATAGAAACGTTATCCCTACAGACAAAAATCAGAGGATACAACTGACGATTTACTATAAAACCAGAAAAACGGCCAGCCTACTCATGAGAAACTCTCCAGACACAAAACAGAACGCTTTAAAAGAGACTAACGTCGTCTATGCCTTCAAATGCCCTCTTGGGGACTGTAAGCTCCAAAAAACCCAGTATATAGACAAGACAACAACATCTCTTTCTAGGCGTTTAACGATGCATAAGCAACAGGGCTCCATTAAGGAACATATAATCTCTTCCCACAACCAAACCATCGCCAGAGAAATCCTAGTAAACAACACAGAAATCATCGATAGATACAGCGATAGCAGACGGCTTGACGTTTGCGAGGCACTACACATCAAGAAGTCAACACCAGCAATCAACAGCCAATTAATGCACAACTATATTCTACCCACCTCAAGACTCCGCTCCAATATAGAAGCATCAAGAAATATGGACCAATAGGCTTTCTACATACACTTCTATTCAATACCCATTGTTTCGTGTTCTGTCTTGTGTTGATGAAATTAATACCCTATTAATGCCACCTCTTGTTCTGTCTTGTGTTGATGAAATTAATACCCTATTAATGCCACCTCACTCCATCCACCTCACTAAAATGTAGATATAAAATCGGAGATGCGTAAGTTCTATTCAGTTGTGTATTTGTAAACTAAAGTCTTTGAAAATGTAATAAGTTTTACGAAACGCGCTCGAGTCGCGTCAGACTAGAAATAAAAATGAATTTTGGAGAATTGATTTTTGATTTACCTCCAACAGTGAAAAGAAATGTACGAAAGATTGAGAAAATTCGTGTTAGAATTATTAATCTTACTTTTTCGGTCATATTTAATAATATATATATATATATATATATATATATGTCGTACCTAATAGCCAGAACGCACTTCTCAGCCTACTATTCAAGGCCCGATTTGCCTAATAAGCCAAGTTTTCATGAATTAATGTTTTTTCGTCTACCTAACCTACCTAACCTAACCTAACCTAGCTTTTTTTGGCTACCTAACCTAACCTTACCTATAAATATAGGTTAGGTTAGGTTAGGTAGGGTTGGTTAGGTTCGGTCATATATCTACGTTAATTTTAACTCCAATAAAAAAAAATTGACCTCATACATAGAGAAAAGGGTTGCTTTATCATTTCATAAGAAAAAAATTATAGTAAATATATTAATTCAGGAAAACTTGGCTTATTAGGCAAATCGGGCCTTGAATAGTAGGCTGAGAAGTGAGTTCTGGCTACTAGGTACGACATATATATATATATATATATATATATATATATATATATATATATATATATATATATATATTGTGACGATAATCTCCTTCAAGAGATTGAGCCTGCTCTTCCCTCCAAAATACGTCGATATACATCTATATAAAACTACTATGGAAGAAATATCCAACAACTACACCAGCAAGGTTTGCCAGAGCGCAAAACGTATGCAGCCAGGAACACCTGCTCCACCTCGAACCGCCAAACTACCTGTCTGGCGCTTGCTCATCCCTGATTGGCTGCGTGTCCAGTTGCATCTGCCCTCCACCCCCCCACACTACCTGATGTCTGGGGCCACACGACCTACCGCTCTCAGAATATCTAGTGCTTTCATCAGGTTAACACGTCTCCTTGGTAGACTAAGCTGTGGCTTACGTGTACTAAGAGAGGTGATAGCTTAAAGCCAATATTCCTGCACCTCTTATTTGATTGTATATTGTTAACTTGTTATTGCTCACTTGTCTTAACGTAACTTTTCATTTTGTCATTTGATTATTCTTATTATTTTGATTGATTTTAATTTACGAATTTGTATGTCCATTTTATTCATGTTTTACTTTTCTAACGTAATTAAAATCGCATTGTTAAATTTACTTGTGTTTTGTGTGTCTTCTCATTACCTTACCACAGACGAAGTTCCAGATTTTCTATTTTTTTTTTGTTTCTATGTGACGAGGCCATACCCCTAGCTTTTGAACAGCCGAACACCAACGCGTTACCGTCACAATATATATATATATACAGGCATACCTCAGAATGCGAGTTTAATCCGTTCCTGGAGACGCCTCGCCTTCCGAAAACTCGCATTCCGAAGTTAATTTCCCCATAAGAAATAAAGGGAAATGAATTAATCCGTTCCTGACTACCCCAAAAACCCCACATCAAATTAAATTTTTATACCTAATTTACCTAATTCATCTAAATAAACCTACAAAACTATGTTCCAGTTATTACTTACCTTACTGTCGAGTGCTGTAGGCGTATGGAAGATGGTGAGGAGGGGGGAGGAGGAGAGGAGTTACTGTTTGGAAGGGGAGTCCCCTTCCATAATCACATCAGGCAGTGAGGACCTTTCTGGTGTGCTCTCCCTGGGACGTTTAACCTGAGTGCCACTAGGTCCTGGTTGAGGCTCACTGCTCGATTTCCTCACCACAAAATTGTCCATGGAAGCTTGCTTTTCCCTTCTTCGCAAGCTCTCTCTGTAGTAAGGCATCACATTGTCATTGAAAAGATTAAGACAACGGCCTACTACAGCTTTGTCTGGGTGAGTATGTTCAATAGTTGTTTGAATCTCTTCCCACATCTGACACACCTTCTTAATTACTGCAGAAGGGACATTCGCTGGTGCTGTTGGTGCTGCTGCCACCTCCTCCTCCACTGCAGAATCATTCGCTGCTGTGTTGGCTTGCTGTTCCTGTTGAAGGGCTAGGAGTTCTTCGGTGGTCAGTTCTTCGTTGTGTTCTTCCACCAACTCCTCCACATCATCACCATCCAATTCCAAGCCCATTTGCTGGCCTAGACTAACAATTTCCTCAACAATAGGCGCATCATTTATAGGCTCAAACCCCTCAAAGTCTAGTTCTCTCACACCTTCAGGCCACAATTTTCTCCAGCCAGAGATCAGGGTTCTTTGAGTCACTTCTTGCCAGGCTTTGTCAACGAGTTTTAAAGCACTAAAAATGTTAAAATGCTCTCTCCAGAACTCTTTGAGGGTGAGGTTTGTGGCTTCAGTCACTTCAAAACATTTCCGGAAAAGTGCCCTTTCATACAGTTTCTTAAAATTCGCTATGATTTTCTGGTCCATAGGCTGAATTAGAGGAGTGGTGTTAGGAGGAAGGAATTTAACTGTGAGGAATTTATTGTATTGAGGCATCAAATCATCTTCCAAGCCTGGAGGATGAGCAGGAGCATTGTCAAGGAGAAGCACGGCTTTGAGTGGCAATTGTTTCTCCTGCAGATATTTTTCTATGGCAGGGCACAGCACTTCATTCACCCACTCCGAAAAAATAAGCCTAGTGACCCATGCTTTTTTATTAGACTTCCACATCACAGACAAACGGGTTTTCTGCACATTATACTGTTTGAAAACCCTTGGATTTTCAGAATGATACACTAGCAAGGGTTTAATTTTCAAATCGCCACTCGCATTTGAACACAGCACAAGCGTAAACCTATCTTTCATAGGCTTGTGTCCAGGCAAGGATTTTTCCTCCTTGGTAATGTATGTCCTCTTAGGCATTCTTTTCCAAAACAGTCCTGTTTCGTCACAATTAAACACTTGTTGCGGCAGGTATCCCTCAGCCTCTGCAAACTCTTTAAATTCGTCAATAAATCGTCCAGCGGCTGGTTTGTCTGAGCTGGCTGCCTCCCCATGCCTTGTAACACTATGGATACCACTTCTCTTTCTAAATTTTTCAAACCAGCCCCTGCTTGCCTTAAACTCTTTCTTATCTGCATCACTCGTTGCAGGGGTCTTCTTTAGAAGGTCTTCGTGCAACACCCTGGCTTTCTCACAAATAATGGCCTCCGAAACACTATCACCCCTCAACTCCTTGTCGTGTATCCAAATTAATAACAACTTTTCCACTTCTTCAAGTATTTGTGGTCTTTGTGTCGTTAATGTTCTTACTCCTTTTGCCACATTAGCACTCATAATCTTATTTTTCTTCTTAAGTATAGTGCATATTGTTGATGTCGCTTTCTTGTACTGCCTACAAAGATCAACAACACGTGTACCGTTCTCATGCTTCCGAATGATCTCTTGTTTCTCCTCTATTGTCATCCTCACATGAGCTTTCTGGCCTTTATCCTTACCACTGGCTTTCTTGGGACTCATGGTGAGATATATAATAACAAATTGTATAGACAAATCACCAAAAATCCAACAAAACACTGAAAATCCACGACAAGAATTGATGTGGGGGTAGTCACTGAGCGTGAGACAATGGTGAACTGAGGGGCAGCGGGGCAGAGGGGCGACGATCGCCGAACGACCATGCGTATCAACAAACTCGCGTTCAAACTCGCCTCCCGAAGTAACCATCGCCTTCCGAGACAAATTTTTGGAGTAAATACACCTCGCCTTCCGAAAACCTCGCATACAGGGACAATCGCATTCCGAGGTACCACTGTATGTATGTATGTATGTATGTATGTATGTATGTATGTATGTATGTATGTATGTATGTATGTATGTATGTATGTATATATATATATATATATATATATATATATATATATATATATATATATATATATATATATATATATATATATATATATATATATATATAATTATTTAATTTTATATATTGGTTGTTGCATTAATAGTGTGTTTAACCATACAAAATCTACTTTATACTACACACTAGTTTATTCAGCTAAAAATACTGTGGGTGCTTTTGGTTGTATCCCATCGACCAAGCTGGAGTATCATTCAAGTAATAGTTTCCTTTTTCCACTTATATATATTACTTTCAACAATAATTAGATGATCTATCACAGCTTGAGCACTTTGTACATTTGTCTGCCACTTAGCACCAGTATCACACTCTTTTCACCCAAAAAATTGACTTTAAAATTGGAGCTCTAAAGCCCACCACCCCCACACAGCCTGCTGCTACTGCTCAATCTTCCAGTCAATAATTTACAGACATGCTAATATAACTCAGTCAGGCTAATATTATTGACAGTCAATCAGGCTAATGTAATGGGCAACAATTAAACATAACTGGGTGAAGTTAGGCATGTGAAATAAAAGTTTCTGTTGTCAATGCCAGTTTACTATAAACTCTTAAATGATATATATTTCTAACAAAGATAAGTAAAACAAATTGAATATCTGTTTGCATAGGAATCTGATGAGGTAATTTCTTGATTAATATACATTTCTCTTACCAATAAATAGGCCTCATCTTGAGTACATCTTAAACTATGTCCTTCACCAGCTCCCATGCTAAAAAAAATCACAACAAAAATGTCCATAACATAATTACAGAGATTATATATTATTACATATTAAATGAATTTCTAAAGAGAATGAATTTCTAAAAATAAATTTGAAGAAAAAAACATTTAAAACTTTATTTTATCTTTGCAAAAAGAAGGAAATATTTATTTATTTATGAGCAATTTTGAGTTTGTCTACAATGACAGCTTATCTAGCTCTTGCTTGGTCTATGAGGTGCATCTAACTTCTACACTGACAGCTTCTCTATTTCTTGTTTGATCTATGAGCACCCAGCTTCTATACTGAGAGCTCTCTTGTTCTTCCTTGGTATACAAGGAGCCTCTAGCTTTCATTGAAGAAAAATAATAAAATACCTTTAGATATTTACCTGTTATAGTGAGGTATATTTCTCAAACAAAATATACATTACCTCTGTAGAATATCCAACTGAAATAGTGACAGCACAATATTTTCATGAAGTTAAATTTCCAAACTGTATATTATATTAAAGGAAAATTAATGTACTAATATGTGTTTCATTATACTTCAACATTCTCTCAATCATCTCCCACACTCAATAGTGTTTAGTTTATCACCAGAATGAATCATCTTGTTACTCTCCACATGTCAAAGCTGACTGAATCTCTTCTCACAATATGGACACTCATGAGGTTTATCACCTGAATGCACTAACAAGTGACGTATTATAGCTCCACGGTTTCTAAATTTTTTGCCACACTCTGCACATTCATAACGTCTTTCATCTGCATGAACCATTCTGCGAGTCTTCATACTTCCAAGATGACTAAATTCCTTTCCATACTCTGGACACTCATGAGGTGTGTCCTCTGTATGCAGTAACATGTGACGTAATATAGATACAAGTTCTCTATATTTTTTGCCACACTCAGCACATTCAAAAGGTTTTTCATCCGTATGCCTCATCTGGTGTGTCATCATATGTCCACGCTGATTGAACCTCTTCCCACACTGTGGACACTCATGAGGTTTGTCACCTGAATGTACCATCAGGTGTCTCTCCACATGTCCCGGCTGGCTGAATCTCTTCCCACACTGTGGACACTCATAAGGTTTGTCACCTGAATGCACTAACATATGCCTCCTCGCATTTCCAAGCTGACTGAATCTCTTCCCACACTCTGGACACTCATGAGGTTTGGCACCTGAATGCACTAACATGTGCTTTTTCATATTCCCAAGATGATTGAACACCTTTTCACACTGTGGACACTGGTAAGTTTTCATCTTCTTTATGATAGATGCAGTTTGTGTGAAGGTTTTCTCCTCTGGATGACTGCACGAGTGATGAAGTTGGCAGACAGGTCAGTCCAGCGTCAATATTGTTAGACAAGGCTTAAGTGTTGTTTCTTTAAGATACACTTGATGTGAGCACTTTGAAGGTCAATGGTGTTGCTTCTTCTTAATGATAGGTGCAGTTTGTGCCAAGGTTTTATGCTCCTGTCTGGACACTCACAAGATGCTGTTGACAAAATGGCGCCCGTTGCTCATACAAGCGTTCCAATGTTTTTTCTGGTTCCATATATTTTTGTTTTCTTACTTCATATTTTTTTGCTTATAACTTATTTTACGTTTATCAGCTATAATTTTGCTCATCTTTCTAATTGTGGAATGAACTTGGAATATTTTATTTAAACATAATATCATACGATTATACTTTTTGAAGGAATTAGTTCTCTCCTTGGGAGATGGGATATAAGTAATATCGTACACAAGACGATTCGCTTGTTGATTTTGAAACCTACTTAATCAAACCTATCTCAACCCAACCTAACCCAAACTATCCTAACCTAACTAGCCCAATACACCCTAACTTAAAATAATACTGCCTAGCATAACAATATATACAATTTTAACGAACAGAAAACAAGCTTCGAACAACGGTTGTGGCCGAAACGACCATACCCCGTAGGATCAGCGGGGACTGGTCAAGTCGTCTACTGCAATTTCGGATACCGGGCTAGAAACAACTTCGTTCACTGAGAAGTTTGTACATACAAACCATTCCGTTCGTATATGCGCTGGTTTGTGTTCGCTGTTGTTCTCGTCTGAATAAATACATGGCACTTGTTCATATAATTAGCGCTTCCATTATTATAATTATTTATCCATTATTAGAATAACAAGGTGCAAACCATACCCCCTTACAGTTGAAATCTATTTATTTATATACAAGAAGGTACATTGGGTTGCGAGAGTACATAACATATTTATTTATTTATTTATTTATATATATACAAGAAGGTATATTGGGTTTGTGAGAATACATTGGATAGTACAGTATTTACATTCTTGCAAAGCCACTAGTACGTGCAGCGTTTCGGGCAGGTCCTTAATCTAGCAGATAATTTTAAGTAGGTAATTTCAATCAGAATTAATAAATGATAAAGATACATTACAAGAGAAAAATGAGATGAGAGAGATAAGTAAGTATATTAAAGCACATTGTTATATTAAAGCTCTGATTGATTACATTGACAGCTTGATTAGTAATTTAAACAAGATTAATAGACACCATACAGCAGATTGACAGCACATATAAGACAGCAATGATCACAATGGTAAAGATGTTCAGATTGGGTACACAAAGATTGGGAGACTGGGTAGCAAAAGATACAGATAAACAAAATTTATAAACACTGTACAACAGATTGGCAGCACATATAAGAAAACAGCAATGATCACAATGGTAAAGATGTTCAAATTGGGAACATAAAGGTTGGGAGATTGGGTAGCAATTGATACAGTGCAATTTTAAGGCAAAAAGTGAAAAACTATGAAGATGAAATTAGGTACTTTTTAGTATTGATTTTGAATGATGTAAAAGTTGGACAGCTTTTCAATTCAGTAGGGAGTGAGTTCCATAAACTGGGTCCCTTTATTTGCATAGAGTGTTTACACAGATTAAGTTTAACTCTGGGGATATCAAAGAGATATTTATTTCTGGTGTGGTGATAATGGGTCCTATTACATCTGTCCAGGAAGAGTTTCAGACAAGGATTTGCATTTAAGAACAGGGTTTTGTAAATGTAGTTGACACAAGAGAATTTGTGGAGTGAGATTATGTTTAGCATGTTTAGGGAGTTAAACAAGGGGGCTGTGTGTTGTCTGAAAGCAGAATTTGATATTATTCTGATAGCAGATTTTTGCTAGGTGATGATGGACTTGAGGTGGTTTGCAGTGGTTGAACCCCATGCACAGATACCATAGTTGAGATAGGGATAGATTAGTGCATAATATAGAGAGATGAGAGCAGAGTTAGGAACATAACATCTGATTTTGGAGAGTATACCAACTGTTCTGGAGATTTTCTGAGTTATGTGCTGTATGTGGGTACTGAATATATTAAGAGGTACATTGTAGCAAGATTTGAGATTAAAGGATTTAAGACTAACACGTTTAGAAACAAGGCGCCCTCGAAGGAGGCTATTATTTGTTATGCACCCCATACTCAACCAGTAAGTAGTGGAGCAAAACATAGATTACATGGTCATAAAGTCTTAATCAGACCAATTCAATTCAATTTCTTTCTTTATTATGCACCCTATACCCATCCCGTGGGCGGTGGTGTAAAGGATTACAGAGGCACATAATCGGTTCAGGAACTGAACCCTCTATAGTTCGTTTAGCTAAGCAAATAACAATTTGTGACGCTAGTTACAAAATTATTAATGTTATATATACATGTACACACTCTCATACATACATGTACACACACACACACACACAGATTGATAGGGTAGATAAAGACAGTCTATTTAACACAAGGGGCACACGTACTAGGGGACACAGGTGGAAACTGAGTGCCCAAATGAGCCACAGAGATATTAGAAAGAACTTTTTTAGTGTCAGAGTGGTTGACAAATGGAATGCATTAGGAAGTGATGTGGTGGAGGCTGACTCCATACACAGTTTCAAGTGTAGATATGACAGAGCCCGATAGGCTCAGGAATCTGTACACCTGTTGATTGACGGTTGAGAGGCGGGACCAAAGAGCCAGAGCTCAACCCCCGCAAACACAACTAGGTGAGTACAGATATATATATATATATATATATATATATATATATATATATATATATATATATATATATATATATATATATATATATATATATATATATATATATTATTAAATATGACCGAAAAAGTAAGATTAATAATTCTAACACGAATTTTCTCAATCTTTCGTACATTACGCTTCACTGTTGGAGGTAAATCAAAAATTAATTCTCCAAAATTCATTTTTATTTCTAGTCTGACGCGACACGTGCGCGTTTCGTAAAACTTATTACATTTTCAAAGACTTTAGTTCACAAATACACAACTGAATAGAACTTACGTATCTCCGATTTTATATCTACATTTGAGTGAGGTGGGAGGGGTGATGTGGCATTAACACAAGACAGAACAAGAGGGGATATTAATAGGGTATTAAAAGTATCAACACAAGACAGAACACAAACAATGGGTATTGAATAGAAGTGTTTGTAGAAAGCCTATTGGTCCATATTTCTTGATGCTTCTATATTGGAGCGGAGTCTTGAGGTGGGTAGAATATAGTTGTGCAATAATTGGCTGTTGATTGCTGGTGTTGACTTCTTGATGTGTAGTGCCTCGCAAACGTCAAGCCGCCTGCTATCGCTGTATCTATCGATGATTTCTGTGTTGTTTACTAGGATTTCTCTGGCGATGGTTTGGTTGTGGGAAGAGATTATATGTTCCTTAATGGAGCCCTGTTGCTTATGCATCGTTAAACGCCTAGAAAGAGATGTTGTTGTCTTGCCTATATACTGGGTTTTTTGGAGCTTACAGTCCCCAAGTGGGCATTTGAAGGCATAGACAACGTTAGTCTCTTTTAAAGGGTTCTGTTTTGTGTCTGGAGAGTTTCTCATGAGTAGGCTGGCCGTTTTTCTGGTTTTATAGTAAATCGTCAGTTGTATCCTCTGATTTTTGTCTGTAGGGATAACGTTTCTATTAACAATATCTTTCAGGACCCTTTCCTCCGTTTTATGAGCTGTGGAAAAGAAGTTCCTGTAAAATAGTCTAATAGGGGGTATAGGTGTTGTGTTAGTTGTCTCTTCAGAGGTTGCATGGCTTTTCACTTTCCTTCTTATGATGTCTTCGACGAAACCATTGGAGAAGCCGTTATTGACTAGGACCTGCCTTACCCTACAGAGTTCTTCGTCGACTTGCTTCCATTCTGAGCTGTGGCTGAGAGCACGGTCGACATATGCGTTAACAACACTCCTCTTGTACCTGTCAGGGCAGTCGCTGTTGGCATTTAGGCACATTCCTATGTTTGTTTCCTTAGTGTAGACTGCAGTGTGGAAACCTCCGCCCTTTTCCATGACTGTTACATCTAGAAAGGGCGGCTTCCCATCCTTTTCCATCTCGTAAGTGAAACGCAGCACGGAACTCTGCTCAAATGCCTCCTTCAGCTCCTGCAGATGTCTGACATCAGGTACCTGTGTAAAAATGTCGTCAACATACCTGCAGTATATGGCCGGTTTCAAGTTCATGTCGACTAAGACTTTTTGCTCGATGGTACCCATATAGAAGTTTGCAAACAGGACACCTAGGGGAGAACCCATGGCGACCCCATCTACTTGCTTATACATGTGCCCATCCGGGCTCAAGAAGGGTGCCTCTTTAGTACAAGCTTGGAGTAGTTTCCTCAGAATATTTTCTGGTATGTCAAGATGAGTACAGGCTGGATCACGATACACTCTGTCGGCTATCATTCCGATTGTCTCGTCCACAGGTACGTTGGTAAACAGCGATTCTACGTCCAACGAGGCTCTTATCCCTGTGGCCCGTGTGCCCCGCAGTAAGTCAACAAATTCCTTTGGAGACTTCAGGCTGAAGGCGCAAGGAACATAAGGAGTCAGCAGGCCGTTGAGTCGCTTCGCCAATCTGTACGTGGGTGTGGGTATCTGGCTAATGATTGGCCGAAGTGGGTTTCCAGGCTTGTGCGTCTTGACATTTCCATACGCATATCCAGGTTTATATTCCCCAATGATCTTTGGCAGGTGGAGTCCGGATTTCTTGGCGTTCACAGTTTCGATCAGTTTGTTGACCTTTGCTTTTAATTCGGCTGTAGTGTCCTTCGTTACCCTTTGGAACTTAGTTTGGTCAGAGAGTATGATGTTCATTTTCGCCAGATATTCGTCTTTTTTAAGAATGACATATATTGGCGACTTGTCACCTCTCCTGACAACTATCTCCTTGTTCTCACGAAGGCTTTTAGCTGCCGCTTTAAGCTCGGGGGACAGTATGGTGCTTCTGTAGTTGCCTCGATTCTTTCCTCCTTCTGCAATAAGTTCTGCTTGTAAGGTATCTTTGGTAGTGACCTTCTTTTGTGTCTCGAGGTCGAATATGTCGTCCAACAGAATTTCCAACTCTACTTTCCGGGCCATCTCACTCGGTCTGGACATAACATGACAGTTTATGCCCAGATTTAGGAGAGTGACTTGGTCCTCAGTGAGGTTAATTCCTGCAAGGTTCAGGAAGCCATCTCTTGGTCGTGGAATTGCCATAGGTCCTCCATATAATGTTGTTAGTTTCTTGTTGTTAGGACCTATGGCAATTCCACGACCAAGAGATGGCTTCCTGAACCTTAGGTGGAAACTTAGTACCCACATGAGCCACAGGGATGTTAGAAAAAACTTTTTCAGTGTCAGAGTAGTTAATAGATGGAATGCATTAGGCAGTGATGTGGTGGAGGCTGACTACCTACACAGCTTCAAATGTAGATATGATAGAGCCCAGTAGGCTCAGGAATCTGTACATCAGTTGATTGACAGTTGAGAGGCCGGACCAAAGAGCCAGAGCTCAACCCCCGCAACCACAACTAGGTGAGTATACACACGCACACACAGACACGTACACACAGACACGTACACACACACACACACACTAACACACACACACACACACACACACACACACACACACACACACACACACACACACACACACACACACACACACACACACACACACACATAGTAAATAGGAACCTGGAAGTTAGAAAGCTGCTACATGCTGCATCCTGAGGTTGTGTGTGTGTGTGTTAGATAAAAATATATGTTGTTTAGATATGATGGAGAAAAAGAGGCCAAGAGTCGGTACATTAGACAACCGACGCTTAGAAAGGCGGGGTCCAAGAGCTAACAGCTAAATCTTGCTAATAATAAATCAAAATATTTAATACACACACATACATGTTTTACATGAATTTGGCTGAGGGCGACCATCTCTGATGGCCTCGACGGGGCAGGAAGTCGGCGGTTGATCAAAGGCCTCCCACATCCTCCACATACCTGAGGATTTTTCCTGCTTAATTTTAAACGGAAGTTATGTCTTAGCATTTACGGCTTCAGCGGGTGGGTGGGTCCGTGGGTTTATTACACTACGAGTGAAAACAATCGCCTATTCTCTATTTTATATTGCCGCTTGTTGAGCTTGAAGCTGTTGCCCCTTGTGTGCGTTGCACAAGGGAATTAATATCTTTCAATATTTCCAGTATTTTTAAAGGTATCGCTTAAATACCGAAGATACTGTTATTGGACATTGCTTAATTGACAATGTCTCAACCACGCAGGCTGAAGATGTGCGTGGCTCCTGCTATTGCAATGATGCTCATTTGCTTTTCAATGATGCGCTTTAGTTGCCCCTTCTCTAACTTACCGTTCTAAATACCCCTTCTCCATCTTTCGCAAACATTCCCCCTCATACATCTTCCCCCTTTTCTCCTGTCCCCCTGTCCATCTTTGTCCCCTTGTCCCTCTCTTTGTCCCCCTGTCCCTCTCTTTGTCCCCCTGCCCACATTTTCTGTCCTCTGTCCCCGATCCCTTTCCCCCTGTCACCCTCTCTGTGTCCCCCCTTTCCACCTCTCTGTCCCCCTGTCCCTCTCTGTCCCATTGTCCCTCTCTCTGTCCCCCTGTTCCTTTCTGTCCCCCCTGCCCACTCTTTCTGTCCGCTGTCCCTCCTCTGTCCCCCTTCCTTTCCTCCAGTCCCCCTGTCCATCTCTGTCCCTGTCTCTGTTCCCCTGTCCCTATCTCTGTCCCCTGTCCCCCCTTTCTGTGCCCCTGTCCGCCCTTTCGTTCCCCATGTCCCTCTTTCTGTCCCCCTCTCTGACCTAGTCCCTGTCCCTCTGTTCCTGTCCTTCTGTTCCTGTCCCTTTGTCCCTGTCCTTCTCTGTCTCTGTCCCTGTCCCTCTCTCTGTCCCCCTGCCCACTCTTTCTGTCCCCTGTCCCTCCTCTGTCCCCCTGCCCCCCTCTCTGTCCCCCTGTCCTCCCTCTGTCCCCCGGTCCCCCTCTCTGACCCCTGTCCCTCTGTCTCTGTCCCTCTGTTCCTGTTCCTCTGTCTCTGTCCCTGTCCCCCTCTCTGTCCCTGTCTCCCCCTGTCCCTGTCACCCTCTCTGTCCCACTGCCCACCCCCCACTGTTCCCCCATCCCTCCTCTGGCCTCCGTCTGTCCCTGTCCCTCTGCTCCTTTCCCTGTGTCCCTGTCCCTCTGTCTCTGCCTCTCCTCGTTTCTGCGTTTCTTCTTTACAAGAATGTAATTACTATGCTATGTATCCTCACAATCCCAATGTACCTTCTTGTATATATATAAATAAATAAATAAATAATTTCTCGGTGTCAGTCTATCTCTCTGTCTCTTTCCTCGCTCTATCTCTGTCATTCTCTCACTGACTTTGCATATCCTTATCTGTCCGTCTCTGTGTCTAGCATTCTCTCCCTGACTATGTCTATATCTATTTCTCTGTCTCGGTCTTCATCTCTCTCTCTCTCTCTCTCTCTCTCTCTCTCTCTCTCTCTCTCTCTCTCTCTCTCTCTCTCTCTCTCTCTCTCTCTCTCTCTCTCTCTCTCTCCCCTTCTCTCTCTCCTTCTCTCTCTCCTTCTCTCTCTCCTTCTCTCTCTCCTTCTCTCTCTCCTTCTCTCTCTCCTTCTCTCTCTCCTTCTCTCTCTCCTTCTCTCTCCTTCTCTCTCTCTCTCTCCTTCTCTCTCTCTCTCTGTCTCTCTCTCTCTCTCTCTCTCTCTCTCTCTCTCTCTCTCTCTCTCTCTCTCTCTCTCTCTCTCTCTCTCTCTCTCTCTCTCTCTCTCCCCTTACATACATACATACATACATACATACATACATACATACATACATACATACATACATACATACATACAAACAATTATTTAACACATGTGGTACATGCACAAGGGGGCACAGGTGGAAGCTGAGTACCCAAATGAGCCACAGAGAGATTATAGAAAGAACTTTATATGTCTTATATGTTATATGAATACACATATATGAGACAAATATTATATGAATAATATATGTCTACAGGAAAGACTGCTAACAAAATATACTAATATATATATATATATATATATATATATATATATATATATATATATATATATATATATATATATATATATATATATATATATATATATGTTTCATTGAATATGACCGCATATTCTGTATTTATTATTTTCTGGTTTAGGGCTTCTATCCCTCTAACTATTTTCTTAGCATCAGGGCTTAATTGAAATAGGAGTTCTCCAAAACTCATTTTCGTACTTTTAAGGTGAAGAAAAGAAGTGATTTACTATAGAGTGTATTACACTTATTTGTATAATTTGCACGACGTTTCGAACCTCCATGGTTCATTCTCAAGTGAACAGATCTTACAATACTAGTTGATTTTATACCTGCATTAGGTCAGGTGATAATACAATGAAGGTGAAAACATGGGGGGATACATAAGGGATAAATGTGAGGTGAAACATAGAGGCTGCAGAAGGCTTATTGGCCCATACGAGGCATCTCCTATCTAAACACAAAGATTAATCCAGTGTAATTGGCCTGTTATGTTGGACATTGTCTTCTGTGTTGGCATCGATATGTTCTTGTCTTGTCCTTACTCTCATGGTGGGTAGAGTAAATAGTTCCGTGATTTGGGTGTTCATGGTAGGTCACTCTATTCTTATGTGAATTGCCTCAAGAATTTGTAATCTTCTTGAATCTTGGGTTTTGTCTATTATGCAAGTATTCTTGTTCAACATTTCTCTTGTTAGAGTAATGTCATGGGCTTGTCTCATGTGATTCCTAGGGGCACCAGATTGAAGATGGCATGTCAAACGCCTCGTCAGCTTGGTCGACGTCATACCTATGTACTTACATTGAAGGTTACATCCTTCGTGGGGGCAAGTGTACATGTATACAACGCTTGACTGCTGTAGAGGGTTCTCCGTCGGCTTCGGGCTGTTTTTGATAAGGAGTTCGGAAGTCTTCTTGGTTTTGTAGAATATTATCAGGTTTATGTTTTGGTTAGTAGTGCTTTTTACTCCTTTACGGATTATTTCTTTCATTATTCTTTCCTCTTTTATATGTTCACTGTGCATGGTTGATTTGTAATATAATTTTATTGGGGGTGTTGTGGTTTCTGTTCTAGGTTCTGAATTATACCAACGGTCCAAGTGTTTTCTTATAGCAGCGTTTATTTCCGCGTTGCTATATCCGTTGTTCACCAATACCTGAGTTACTCTTTCAAACTCTCTACTCACATTGCTCCATTCAGAGCAGTGGGTAAGCGCTCGACGAATATAAGCATTGAGAACACTGGCTTTATATCTTTGGGGGCACTCACTTCTACCGTTCAGGCATAATCCTATGTTGGTGGGCTTGGTATATACGTTGGTGCTTAAAGAGGTTCCTGTTTTTGTTATTAGTACATCCAAGAATGGCAGACTGTTATTTTCACTATTTTCATGTGTAAATCGGAGTACTGACTCTCTCTCTAGGTGTCTTTTTAGGTCAATTAGTTCATCTGAGTCTTTTACTATTACGAATATGTCATCTACATAACGGCAGTATACAGTTGGTTTTTGTCTGCTACTGAAGACCCTATCTTCGATGGTTCCCATATAAAAATTAGCAAATAAAACTCCTAAGGGGGAGCCCATTGCTACTCCGTCTATTTGTAAATACATGTCTCCTTGTGGACTGATGAAAGGGGCTTCCTTTGTACATGCTTCGAGAAGACTTTTCAAGTGTGGCTCAGGTATGTCTAATTTGGGGGTGCTCTCGTCTCTGTATACTCTGTCCAGTATCATTCCTATGGTTGTGTCGACTGGGACGTTGGTAAATAGGGATTCAACGTCCAGGGAAGCGATGATGGAAGCACTTCTTTTCTTCACCTTAAAAGTACGAAAATGAGTTTTGGAGAACTCCTATTTCAATTAAGCCCTGATGCTAAGAAAATAGTTAGAGGGATAGAAGCCCTAAACCAGAAAATAATAAATACAGAATATGCGGTCATATTCAATGAAACATGTTTGAAAGAAAACCTGCTGCCAGTATACACCAATATATATATATATATATATATATATATATATATATATATATATATATATATATATATATATATATATATATATATATTATTAAATATGACCGAAAAAGTAAGATTAATAATTCTAATACGAATTTTCTCGATCTTTCTTCTCGATAAATTTTCTCGACCCCTTCTAGGTTTAAAAAAAATAAAAAATTTATATATAAATATAATATATAAATATAATATATAAATATAATATATATATATATATATATATATATATATATATATATATATATATATATATATATATATATATATATATATATATATATATATATAAGAGTACCACCTCTGGCTGGAAGAAGGGGGGACCCATAGCCTCGGAGGAAACCACACATAACGCATTAGAAGGAATGTTTAGGTCCCCTCCAATACAGTTTCTGTGTGCTTTTCTCCTACCACCCCCTTCCCTTTTTTTTTTTGCTTTATTGCGTATTTAAAGGTTACAAGACATACAAGACAAATGGCTAAAGGTTATGGATCTCTTGAAGCTCCTCTGCTTCCAGACAGGAACCGAGGACGCAGCAAGCATTTCCCCTCTGGATCGCCACACTGAGGCGCTGAAACAAAAAACTGGAAGCCCTTGGGTTTCTGGTGATGCAATGAGCTTGGAACCCAATTCTTTGAGAAATCCCAAGGCACTCCTGCCCCAGGGGCCATGCGTCTCAGATGCTATGGGAACAATGAGGTATTGACCTTCCAGTCGCCTGAACTTGAGTGATTTTGCTATTTCCCTGTGGTTGGCCGCCCCACCTGCTTGATCAGCTCCGAAGTGTACATAGGTGTTAGCCAGGGTGGATACACATGTGTAGTCCCACATCAACTGTCTGCCCTCGTTCCAGGAGTATATGGTGATGCCATCTGGGCGAAGTGCGGGGAAATCCGGGTTTTGGACCCCTAGGATGCGAGGTTCTCTCTCCGTTAGGCACCTAGCTGAGACGAGGCTTCTCTTGATGATGTCATTGACCTCGTTGTGTCTTGCATGCCAGCCCTTTGTGCTTCCACAATGCAACCCATGCAGTCTGTATTGGTCTGCTTCCACCCTGTTGCAAATACACTTTTATTCAGTGTGAATTGGGGCACCAAGGTGGAGGGCCACTGCTACACGAAGGGGTTCTGGATCTAGGTGCAGGCCCATTGCTGACATGGGTACTGCCAGGAGGAAGTCTCCTGCATGAGGGGCCATGCACTGCTCTGAGGCGGGCTTTCTCCTTGTCTGATGTTGCGGCCCTGAGCATGGCATCAGCTACTTTTTCCACTAGTGGGTGGTCCTAGCCGGACTGTTTGTGTTGTTTTGTTGGCTCTATAATGGTTGATGGGGCTGCAAGAACATCCCACTGATTTGAACATTCAGTGAAAACAGGATCGTGCATTCCTGCTGAATCTCTCAGGGTTGTTTGTAAGATATCTCTGACGAGGTCGTGCGATGCATGGGAGGAAGAAAGGGAGGCTGGTAGAGCAATTTGGGAGGCTGTGCAGACACCAAGGCCGCCGAGTCTTACAGGAAGGGTTGCTTGCTCCCACTGAGAGTCGTCCAATGGCAGGTTCAGGACTTTCACCAGCATGGACCTCAGAAGGGTGTCATACACATTTAACTTAGGGCTGCTGTAGGATGGAGAACATCTCAGAAAGTAGGTCAACTTAGGGAGAGACAGGCATCTTGTGAGGAGAAAGGGAGCATCATGGGCATCAATCTTGTCAATCCTGTCCAGCATTCTCTTTAGATCAGTGATTTTTGCATCCAGGACCTCCTCGATTGCTCGTGGGCCAATGGGGGCACCCAGGAGAGTGCAGTCCGGTGGCTCGACAATGAGAATGTCTAGAAGAACATTTTATATTTGCCCAGTGATGTCTGGGTTGCGGGAGATTATTTCACATTTGGATAAATTGAGAATGAGGCCTAAAGCTGCTCCCTGCTCCTGGATTTTCCTTATATCCTCCGAAATGGTTTCCGGGGATCCAGCGAGAGTTCCATCATCCAGGTACCAGATGTTTAGCTCGCTTGTCAGACTATCAGTGACCTCTTTGATAGCTAGGCAGAAAAGGAGGGGGGCTAAGGGATCACCTTGTTGGACATCTTCACAGGAGTTTATTTCATGCTCCCCGAAAAGAAGCTTAGAGACCCCACTGTAGCACGATCGGATGAATGGGTAAAGGGGACGGAAATGGTTGTGTACAGCCCTGAGGACAGCGTCTCGTCTAACTTGATTGAGAGCATTTTTGAAGTCAAACTTTACTAATGCCTTCTGGTCCAGGAGATCAGCAATGTAAGCCCGCGCTGCATGTGCTGCAGCTTCACAACCTAGGGGAATCCCAAACCCGAGCTGATGAGGTTTCAGTAAGGTGGCTGCTTCCTGGCTGATAGATCTCACTGCAGCCTTAGCTACGAGGCGTCGGAGGGTGTTGCCAACGCCAATGGGCCTGATTCCCCTATCCTTCTTCTTTAGAGCACAGAGTGCTGCTCCATAAAAGACAGGCCTGATGTCCTCAGGGATGCCACCAGCCAAACACATGTTGGAGAATCTGGTAAGTTCCACTAGAAGGTCCTTTGCAGCATCTCCAAGCACCGGGTTCAGCCTTTGTTTGATGTGCTGGGGTCTTAGGCCTGTAAAGCCCCCTGCTTAACCTGTAAGGAAAGACATGGCTGCTTTGTACACCTCAGATTCTCGAACAGTCAAGGGTTCTATTCCAACATTGTTTTCCTGGGGATCCCTGCTGCTGTCGGGGGCTCTGGGTGGGTGTTTGTCTTGAAGAGCCTCTGCTGTCGTAGCGTTCCTGGGGGCAATAGTGTCATCGCTGGTCATGATTCTGATGGCACCCGTGGTATTGCCTTCTATTTTCCTGGTGATCTGTGCTCTCATTTTGTGGTTCTCAGGTGAGTTATTGTTGGTCGTCCTGCGGCTGGTGTTCTTGGCACGATGGGGGAGGCGGTCCAGGTTGTCTGCTCTGGGGAATTCATTAAGTGCCCTGATTACAGAGGTTGTTAATGACTTGTCTCTCCTGGGCGGTAATGCTAGGCATGCATTCCCAAATAGAAGGAGATTGTGCCACGATTCAGTGGTTCTGGGAGCATTATTGACCTTTGTCAGCAGGCTGGTGAGTTTGGCTGCTGCTTGGTGACGGACAGCCTTGGGGATGTGGGGCACGGTCCTGGTGGACGTCGCTTTGACTGCTTCAAGCAGATTATCTGCTGAAATGAAGTTGAGGGAGGTATCGTTCCTCGCTCCTGCAGCAGGTTGTCCATCGTCACTGCCCCGGGGCAGGCGCCTAGACCCTAGACAACCACCTGAATTGACAGAATGATAGCGGACAGTCCATCTCCATTGAGACGATACCGTCTGTCACACATTTGACAGTTTCCTCTTGGGTCTTCATCTTCTTGGCTGGAAAGAGGCTGTGTGTCAGGTGCGACATGTGCCATGCCTATATGTGATGACGCCTGGCTGCCCACTGAGTGCACCCTCTCCTTCACGGGTGGAGAGTAACACGGCAAGCATTACCCTCCTGGGGGAGTTGGCATGGCCTGGGCACCGTGTGTGGGTAGGCTGTGTGTTGATGGGCGGCTGGCTGAGTCGGGCGCAGGTAGCCGGGTGGGGGAAGATGGCGGGCGGAAGTTGTGGAGGGTGGGGGCACGCGAGGGAGGCCGCCGTCACATTTGTTACACACTATCAACACTCGGGGAAATCACTAATGCACTTTGTTTTTAACACCACACTCACCGATTTGCTTGTGAACGCACTAACTTTCGACTAACATCAATGTAGGCAGCTCGAGAGCCTCCCCCCATCATTCCCCCCTCCCCACGCACCTCGCCTGGGGGCTGGTGGGTGGCGGCACTGAGACGGCGGCGACCCTCCCCTCACCCTCACCCATACACTGTACCTGCCTCGCCATACACAAAGCTCAGACAACGTACCTTTCTACGTTCATTGTGTTGGAATGAAGGAGATACGGTTCTTCTTGTCACCCCCGGGGCCTTCAGCAGGTATTCATACCTACACAGGTCAAGTCTTAGCTGGCTCAGGCATCGTGATCGATCACGTTGAAATTGATTGAAGTGTAGGACCTTGCTCACCACGTGTCCGTCCCCCTCTCCGTCCTCCTTATATACCTACTATATTATATATTATATACCTACAGATTATATATGTAATAAAATATATATATAATATATATTATATATATATATATATATATATTATATATATATAATATATATATATATATATATATATATATATATATATATATATATATATATATATATATATATAACTGAAAACTCACACCCCAGAAGTGACTCGAACCCATACTCCCACAACTGGTATGTACAGGGACGCCTTAATCCGCTTGACCATCACGACCGGACAGTGATAGCCGAGGCTATATGAACCACTTCCCCGCCGGCACTCGGATGGTAATCTTATAATCATATAATCTATGGTAATGGTAATCATATAATGGATGGTAATCATATAATGGATGGTAATCATATAATGGATGGTAATCATATAATCTAATATGCCCAAGATTACCATCCGAGTGCCGGCGGGGAAGTGGTTCATATAGCCTCGGCTATCACTTCCTTATGTCCGGTCGTGATGGTCAAGCGGATTAAGGCGTCCCTGTACATACCAGTTGTGGGAGTATGGGTTCGAGTCACTTCTGGGGTGTGAGTTTTCAGTTGTATATAGTCCTGGGGACCATTCAGGCTTGTTTGCATATATATATATATATATATATGTCGTACCTAGTAGCCAGAACGCACTTCTCAGCCTACTATGCAAGGCCCAATTTGCCTAATAAGCCAAGTTTTCATGAATTAATTGTTTTTCGACTACCTAACCTAACCTAACTTTTTCGGCAACCTAACCTAACCTAACCTATAAAGATAGGTTAGGTTAGGTTAGGTAGGGTTGGTAAGGTTCGGTCATATATCTACGTTAATTTTAACTGCAATAAAAAAAATTGACCTCATACACAATGAAATGAGTAGATTTATCATTTCATGAGAAAAAAACTAGAGAAAATATATTAATTCAGGAAAACTTGGCTTATTAGGCAAATCGGGCCTTGCATAGTAGGCCGAGAAGTGCATTCTGGCTACTAGGTACGACATTATATATATATATATATATATATATATGTCGTACCTAGTAGCCAGAACTCACTTTTCAGCCTACTATTCAAGGCCCGATTTGCCTAATAAGCCAAGTTTTCCTGAAATAATATATTTACTATAATTTTTTTCTTATGAAATGATAAAGCAACCCTTTTCTCTATGTATGAGGTCAATTTTTTTTATTGGAGTTAAAATTAACGTAGATATATGACCGAACCTAACCAACCCTACCTAACCTAACCTAACCTATATTTATAGGTAAGGTTAGGTTAGGTAGCCAAAAAAAGCTAGGTTAGGTTAGGTTAGGTAGGTTAGGTAGACGAAAAAACATTAATTCATGAAAACTTGGCTTATTAGGCAAATCGGGCCTTGAATAGTAGGCAGAGAAGTGCGTTCTGGCTATTAGGTACGACATATATATATATATATATATATATATATATATATATGTCGTACCTAGTAGCCAGAACTCACTTCTCAGCCTACTATTCAAGGCCCGATTTGCCTAATAAGCCAAGTTTTCCTGAATTAATATATTTACTATAATTTTTTTCTTATGAAATGATAAAGCAACCCTTTTCTCTATGTATGAGGTCAATTTTTTTTTATTGGAGTTAAAATTAACGTAGATATATGACCGAACCTAACCAACCCTACCTAACCTAACCTAACCTATATTTATAGGTAAGGTTAGGTTAGGTAGCCAAAAAAAGCTAGGTTAGGTTAGGTTAGGTAGGTTAGGTAGACGAAAAAACATTAATTCATGAAAACTTGGCTTATTAGGCAAATCGGGCCTTGAATAGTAGGCTGAGAAGTGCGTTCTGGCTATTAGGTACGACATATATATATATATATATATATATATATGTCGTACCTAGTAGCCAGAACTCACTTCTCAGCCTACTATTCAAGGCCCGATTTGCCTAATAAGCCAAGTTTTCCTGAATTAATATATTTACTATAATTTTTTTCTTATGAAATGATAAAGCAACCCATTTCTCTATGTATGAGGTCAATTTTTTTTTATTGGAGTTAAAATTAACGTAGATATATGACCGAACCTAACCAACCCTACCTAACCTAACCTAACCTATATTTATAGGTAAGGTTAGGTTAGGTAGCCAAAAAAAGCTAGGTTAGGTTAGGTTAGGTAGGTTAGGTAGACGAAAAAACATTAATTCATGAAAACTTGGCTTATTAGGCAAATCAGGCCTTGAATAGAAGGCTGAGAAGTGCGTTCTGGCTATTAGGTACGACATATATATATATATATATATATATATATATATATATATATATATATATATATATATATATGTCGTACCTAGTAGCCAGAACGCACTTGTCAGCCTACTATGCAAGGCCCGATTTGCCTATTAAGCCAAGTTTTCACGAATTAATTGTTTTTCGACTACCTAACCTACCTAACCTAACCTAACCTAACTTTTTCGGCTACCTAACCTAACCTAACCTATAAAGATAGATTAGGTTAGGTTAGGTAAGGTTGGTTAGGTTCGGTCATATATCTACGTTAATTTTAACTTCAATAAAAAAAAAATTACCTCATACATAATGAAAAGGGTAGCTTTATCATTTCATAAGAAAAAAATTAGAGAAAATATATTAATTCATGAAAACTTGGCTTATCAGGCAAAACGGGCCTTTCATACTAGGCCGAGAAGTGCATTCTGGCTACTAGGTACGACATATATATATATATATATATATATATATATATATATATATATATATATATATATATATGTCGTACCTAGTAGCCAGAACTCACTTCTCAGCCTACTATTCAAGGCCCGATTTGCCTAATAAGCCAAGTTTTCCTGAATTAATATATTTACTATACTTTTTTTCTTATGAAATGATAAAGCTACCCTTTTCACTATGTATGAGGTCAATTTTTTTTTATTGGAGTTAAAATTAACGTAGATATATGACCGAACCTAACCTACCATACCTAACCTAACCTAACCTATATATATAGATAAGGTTAGGTTAGGTAGCCAAAAAAAGCTAGGTTAGGTTAGGTTAGGTAGGTTAGGTAGACGAAAAAACATTAATTCATGAAAACTTGGCTTATTAGGCAAATCGGGCCTTGTATAGTAGGCTGAGAAGTGAGTTCTGGCTACTAGGTACGACATATATATATATATATATATATATATATATATATATATATATATATATATATATGTCGTACCTAGTAGCCAGAACTCACTTCTCAGCCTACTATTCAAGGCCCGATTTGCCTAATAAGCCAAGTTTTCCTGAATTAATATATTTACTAAAAATTTTTTCTTATGAAATGATAAAGCAACCCTTTTCTCTATGTATGAGGTCAATTTTTTTTATTGGAGTTAAAATTAACGTAGATATATGACCGAACCTAACCAACCCTACCTAACCTAACCTAACCTATATTTATAGGTAAGGTTAGGTTAGGTAGCCAAAAAAAGCTAGGTTAGGTTAGGTTAGGTAGGTTAGGTAGACGAAAAAACATTAATTCATGAAAACTTGGCTTATTAGGCAAATCGGGCCTTGAATAGTAGGCTGAGAAGTGCGTTCTGGCTATTAGGTACGACATATATATATATATATATATATATATATATATATATATATATATATATATATATATATATATATATATATATATATATATATATATATATATATATATATATATATATATATATGTTGTACCTAGTAGCCAGAACTCACTTCTCAGCCTACTATGCAAGGCCCGATTTGCCTAATAAGCCAGGTTTTCATGAATTAATTAACCTACCTAACCTACCTAACCTAACCTAACCTAACTTTTTCTGCTACCTAACCTAACCTAACCTATAAAGATAGGATAGGTTAGGTTAGGTAGGGTTGGTTAGGTTCGGTCATATATCTACGTTAATTTTAACTCCAATAAAAAAAATTGACCTCATACATAATGAAATGGGTAGCTTTATCATTTCACAAGAAAAAAATTAGAGAAAATATATTATTTCAGGAAAACTTGGCTTATTAGGCAAATCTGGCCTTGGATATTAGGCCGAGAAGTGTGTTCTGGCTATTAGGTACGACATATATATATATATATATATATATATATATATATATATATATATATATATATATATATATATATATATATATATATATATATATATATATATATATATATATATATATATAGGGGTACCACCACTGGTTTAATTAAAGGGACCCACATCCTCGAAGAAGAAAATAAATAGTGTTCAGAGAAGACCTTGTGGATTCTCACTGAATACTTTAATCTTTTCCTCTCCTACCACCCCTATAATTTTTTTTTTTAATTGATTTTATTGCAATGTTACAGTTTACAGAAAACACACACTTATATAACAATATAACAATATACCAATCAGTGTTCGAAGACCTCGTCCAGTTCCTCGGGGGTCGGGTGCGTACCCAAGATACAGCACGCATTTCCCCTCTGAACAGCGACACTGAGGCGCTGGAACATAAAACTGGCCGCTCCTGGGTCTCTAGTCTTCCCAATGAGTTCCTCGCCCAGCTCCTTCAGGAACCTAAGTGCACATTTACCCCAGGCGCCCAGAGTCTCAGAGCCTATTGGCACAAACCTGTAACAACGTTCTAGGTCCCTGTACTTGTTAGTTTTCTGGGTCTCCCTGAAGGTGGCCGCCCCGCCTCCCTCAGCTGCGCTGTAAGGTAGATAGGTATCAGCCAATGTGGATGCACACGTGTAGTCCCACACGACCTGTTTACCTTCCCTCCACGGCTGCAGGGTGACTCCATCTGGGCGTTTTTGGCTGTTGTCAGGCCTGCACAACTGAGGTTCCCTTTGTGTTGGGCACCCAGCTCTAGCCAAACTTCTCTTGATGATGTCATTGACTGCTTCATGTCTGGCAATCTTTCCCTGTGTCTTACGACAGATGAGACCATGGCTGCCGTATTGGTCTGCCCGTGCATGGCCGCAAATACACCGGTGCTCGGTGGAGATAGGGGCGGCAAGGCGCAGAGCAACACCAATACTTAGGGTCCGATGGTCCAGGCGGGTGCCCAAGGCGGAATTAGGGACTGCCAACAGGAAGTCCCCGGCATGGGGAGCTTGCACAGCTAGAAGACGCGCTTTGTCCTTCCTGGAAGCTGCCTCCAGCAATGATGTGGCGATGTTCTCCACTATGGGGCTATCCCATTTGGACTGTTTGCAGTCATTTGGAAAAGTCGGTCGAGGATGAGAGTTGACAAGAGTGTCCCACTGACCGGCTCCTTCCGCGAATTTGGGATCATGAATCCCAATGAAGTCTCTTAGGTGTTCCGGTAGTATTTCCTTAACTAATTCACCTGTTGCACTGGTCGAGGATAAGAATGCCGGCAATGCTAACTGTGTCGCCTTGCGAATACCTATCCCCCCGAGTCTAACTGGGAGCGTTGCTTGGTCCCATTGGTCATCTTGCAGGGAGAGGTTTAACACTTTCACGGTTATTGACCTTAGGAGTGTGTCATATTCTGTTAATTTTGGGCTGTCGAAGGAGGGAGCACACCTTAGGAAATAGGTCAGTCTGGGCAAAGCCAGGCACCTTGTGAGAAGGTACAGAGCATCGTGGGCGTCCAAAGCCCCTATTCTTCCCTCCATCCTCCTCAGGTCGTTCAGCTTTTCTTCGAGGACTACCTCAATGGCGCTCGAGCCAAGAGGTGCCCCTAGCAGCACACTGTCGGTGGGAGCGATCACTTGGGCTCCTGGCACTATGGTTCGCACTGCATCTATGGTTGGTTGGCTAGATGAGATGATTTCACACTTTAATGGGTTTAGGGTGAGTCCTAACTCCTCTCCCTTAGATTTCACCAGCTGTAGATCTTCTAGCAGGGACTCCTGTGCCCCTGCCAGGGTGCCATCGTCCAGGAACCAGATGTTGAGTTCGCTGGTCAACCTGCTTGTGACCTCTTTAACAGCCATGCAAAAAAGAAAAGGGGCAAGTGGGTCTCCCTGCTGGACACCTTCTGCAGAAACAACTTCATGTTCCCCAAACAGCAGCGTCGATTCCCTACTGTACCCTGCTGAGACGAAGGGGAGTAGAGAAGGAAAGCTTGTTTGAACTGCTTCCAGTACCACATCCCTTTTTACCTGGTTGAAGGCATTTTTAAAGTCTAATTTAATTAATGCCTTATTTTCTGGGAGGTGCTTTATATAGGCTCGTGCTGCATGAGCTGCTGCTTCACAGCCATGGGGAACACCAAAACCTAGTTGATGGGGTCGAAGCATCGTCGCAGCGTCTATGCTAATTTTTCTGACAGCTGTCCTAGCAACAAGGCGCCGAAGTGTGTTACCCACGGCAATGGGTCTGACTCCACCATCTTTCTTCTTGAGGGCACAAAGGGATGCTCCAAAGAAAAAGGGTTTAATTGTATCTGGGATCAACCCAGAGAGGCAGTCGTTGACAAACTTCGTGACCTCTGACAATAGTGTCTCGGCAACTTCTCCGAGAACTGGGTTTACCATCTCCTTGAGGTGCTGAGGTCTTACTCCAGTGTATCCCCCTGCCGAGCCTGGCGGAAATGACATGATGGCTTTGTATACCTCTGACGCTTGGAGGAATAGAGGTCCCATGTCTGGGACATTTGTGTCCTGAGCAGTGGGTTCCCATGGTACTCTAGGAGGGTGCTTCTCTCTCAGCGAGTTGGCGGTAGCGGTATTTCTAGGGGCGATTGTGTCTTCGCTGGTAAGTAACCTAATTGCCCCTACTGTGTTGCCCTCTTCAATTTTTTTGGTCACTTGTGTTCCAAGTTTAAAATTGTCATTGGAACTCTTGGGTCTTCCACGACGGTTTTTGCGTTGAGGAGGGATGGGGATTAAGTTATCAGCTCTGGGGAAATTATTTATTGCCCTAGTGACTGATGAGGCTAGCGACTTGCCTCCTCTTGCAAGTACGCCTAAGCAAATATTGCCAAACAGGAGCAAATTATGCCATGCTTTGATGGTGGCTGCAACATTAAGATTTTCAGACCGTTCATTTACTTTCCTTAAAAGGTCTGTATATTTCCCTGCTGCAAATGGGCGCGCTGCTTTAGGAATGTGGGGAAGAGTTCTGGTGGTGGATGCTTTGATGGCCCCCAGGAGGTCATCTGATGACATGAAGTTTGCTGGGATGTGTGGGGGTGCCGGGGGGACCTGTGGGCCTTCTCTCTCTATAGGTACCGTCAATGAACGCTCACAGTTGTTGTGTTGACGTAGGGTTCCATCGTTTCTAAGGCTGTGTGATTCGTCACACACCCGACACGTTCCTCTGGGTCTGGGTCCTCTGGTTGCACGTCTGGGTGCACTGTTCCCAGGACTCTGTTCTTGGCTGAGGGGTTCCTGGTTAGTTGGTGGAGTCCCCTCCATCCCCCGGGCGGCCGGCGTGGGAGGGATGACTGGGGTGGTGGCGGCAGGGGTGGACACGGGTGGTGGCAGGAGGGGTGGCTAGCTGTCCCTCACACTCACCACTCCTATGAGTACTTGTGTCTCCCTCCCTTTTGGGAGGAACCTGAATGCCTGCTGTGACCTGTGCCATATCTGGGTGCATGGAGGGTAGCACATCCCTGCAACAAGCACAGTGAGGGCGGTGAATGGGTGGGTGGGAGACACCCAGGCGCAGCGTGGGCTGGGTGGTGGGATGGCAGGATGTACTGTGGTGCGGCGAGGCCGGCGGGCGGGGAGGAGGTGGGGGTTGACCGGGCCTCGCTCCGCTTGAGGGGGAGGGGGGTCTGAGTGACACTTAAACACTGGTATAATTTTCCTGTATATCACTGCACAATGGTGAATGAATCATACACTTGTAATCCGACACACTGTGAGCTCTATTAGCTCTGACCATGATTGCTGATTTTTATTTTTAATATTTATATTTTTATTTATAATTCATTTTAATTTATTATTTTTTGTTTATTATTTTGTTTATTATTTTTTATTATAATTATTATAATTTATTATAAATTTATTTTATTTATTTATATTTTTTTATATTTTAATATATTTAATAAAATATTGCTGATATTTTTAATTATATATATATATATATATATATATATATATATATATATATATATATATATATATATATATATCGTACCTAGTAGCCAGAACGCACTTCTCAGCCTACTATGCAAGGCCCGATTTGCCTAATAAGCCAAGTTTTCCTGAATTACTATATTTTCTCTAATTTTTTTCTTATGAAATGATAAAGCTACCCATTTCATTATGTATGAGGTCAATTTTTTTTTATTGGAGTTAAAATTAACGTAGATATATGACCGAACCTAACCAACCCTACCTAACTTAACCTAACCTATCTTTATAGGTTAGGTTAGGTTAGGTAGCAGAAAAAGTTAGGTTAGGTTAGGTAGGTTAGGTAGTCGAAAAGCAATTAATTCATGAAAACTTGGCTTATTAGGCAAATCGGGCCTTGCATAGTAGGCTGAGAAGTGCGTTCTGGCTACTAGGTACGACATTATATATATATATATATATATATATATATATATATATATATATATATATATATATATATATATATATATATGTCGTACCTAGTAGCCAGAACGCACTTCTCAGCCTACTATGCAAGGCCCGATTTGCCTAATAAGCCAAGTTTTCCCGAATTAATATATTTTCTCTAATTTTTTTCTTATGAAATGATAAAGCTACCCATTTCATTATGTATGAGATCAATCTTGTTTTATTGTTGTTAAAATTAACGTAGATATATGACCGAATCTAACCAACCCTACCTAACCTAACCTAATCTATCTTTATAGGTTAGGTTCGGTTAGGTGACCGAAAAAGGTAGGTTAGGTTAGGTTAGGTAGGTTAGGTCGTCGAAAAAACATTAATTCATGAAAACTTGGCCTATTAGGCAAATTTGGCCTTGCATAGTAGGCTGAAAAGTGCGTTCTGGCTACTAGGTACGACATATATATATATAATTATATATATATATATATATATATATATATATATATATATATATATATATATATATATATATATTGGTATATACTGGCAGCAGGTTTTCTTTCAAACATGTTTCATTGAATATGACCGCATATTCTGTATTTATTATTTTCTGGTTTAGGGCTTCTATCCCTCTAACTATTTTCTTAGCATCAGGGCTTAATTGAAATAGGAGTTCTCCAAAACTCATTTTCGTACTTTTAAGGTGAAGAAAAGAAGTGATTTACTATAGAGTGTATTACACTTATTTGTATAATTTGCACGACGTTTCGAACCTCCATGGTTCATTCTCAAGTGAACAGATCTTACAATACTAGTCAACTAAACAAGAAGAAGGAAGCCCTCCAAACCTTTATAGAGCAGGCGGAGCATCTGTTAAACAAATGGACCCAGTACGACATCCCTATCCAACTCAAGCAAACCATCAACAGTGAACTATTTAACCTGAAACAACAACATAAAACTCTTGTAGAAACAAAGACACTCCGTAAGTTAACATCCCTAAACGGTGGACAGCTAAAAATCCCTCGTCCTAAAGATGGCTACTTTAACCTGACTTCTTATGATCTTACCCAGGACCAACGAGACCTCTTAAATCTTGGTCTAAATTGTCAATTCTTATCTAAACCAAAGATGCATCAAAAACGCCTGGAAATCGAAATGCTTCTGGACGATATCCATAAGCTAGAAGACAACAAAAAAGTCATCACCACTGACACACTTCAAGCTGAACTACTTGCAGAAGCAGGGAAAAAACGAGGAACATATTCATCTACAATCTTAACCCCACGACTCAAAGAAGCAGCGAAACAACTAAAAAATCTGAAAGACGTAACAATAAGAAAAGCCGACAAAACAGCAGCATATGTATTGATTCCTACCCATGAATACATGAACAAAATTAGCGACATCCTAAGTGACGACTCCAAATTTCAACGAATCACGAGGAACCCCGTAGAAGACCTTAAGCGGAAAGTAAACAAAACAATTACAGCAATCAACGCAAAGAAAGGTAGTGTGCATTTCAATAAACTTCAAGGCGACTATGGCTTAGGATATGCCTACGGCAATGTTAAGACGCATAAACCAGGTAACCCACTACGCCCTATAATCAGCCAAATACCAACCCCAACTTATCACCTGGCAAAGAAACTCAATGAACTCCTAACTCCATACACTCCAAGTAAGTTTAGTCTACAATCATCAGCAGATTTCCTAGAATTGATCAAATCTACCCAGCCCGATGGAATCATCGCTTCCCTGGACGTTGAATCCCTTTTTACCAACGTCCCAGTCGACACAACCATAGGAATGATACTGGACAGAGTATACAGAGACGAGAGCACCCCCAAATTAGACATACCTGAGCCACACTTGAAAAGTCTTCTCGAAGCATGTACAAAGGAAGCCCCTTTCATCAGTCCACAAGGAGACATGTATTTACAAATAGACGGAGTAGCAATGGGCTCCCCCTTAGGAGTTTTATTTGCTAATTTTTATATGGGAACCATCGAAGATAGGGTCTTCAGTAGCAGACAAAAACCAACTGTATACTGCCGTTATGTAGATGACATATTCGTAATAGTAAAAGACTCAGATGAACTAATTGACCTAAAAAGACACCTAGAGAGAGAGTCAGTACTCCGATTTACACATGAAAATAGTGAAAATAACAGTCTGCCATTCTTGGATGTACTAATAACAAAAACAGGAACCTCTTTAAGCACCAACGTATATACCAAGCCCACCAACATAGGATTATGCCTGAACGGTAGAAGTGAGTGCCCCCAAAGATACAAAGCCAGTGTTCTCAATGCTTATATTCGTCGAGCGCTTACCCACTGCTCTGAATGGAGCAACGTGAGTAGAGAGTTTGAAAGAGTAACTCAGGTATTGGTGAACAACGGATATAGCAACGCGGAAATAAACGCTGCTATAAGAAGACACTTGGACCGTTGGTATAATTCAGAACCTAGAACAGAAACCACAACACCCCCAATAAAATTATATTACAAATCAACCATGCACAGTGAACATATAAAAGAGGAAAGAATAATGAAAGAAATAATCCGTAAAGGAGTAAAAAGCACTACTCCTAACCAAAACATAAACCTGATAATATTCTACAAAACCAAGAAGACTTCCGAACTCCTTATCAAAAACAGCCCGAAGCCGACGGAGAACCCTCAACAGCAGTCAAGCGTTGTATACATGTACACTTGCCCCCACGAAGGATGTAACCTTCAATGTAAGTACATAGGTATGACGTCGACCAAGCTGACGAGGCGTTTGACATGCCATCTTCAATCTGGTGCCCCTAGGAATCACATGAGACAAGCCCATGACATTACTCTAACAAGAGAAATGTTGAACAAGAATACTTGCATAATAGACAAAACCCAAGATTCAAGAAGATTACAAATTCTTGAGGCAATTCACATAAGAATAGAGCGACCTACCATGAACACCCAAATCACGGAACTATTTACTCTACCCACCATGAGAGTAAGGACAAGACAAGAACATATCGATGCCAACACAGAAGACAATGTCCAACATAACAGGCCAATTACACTGGATTAATCTTTGTGTTTAGATAGGAGATGCCTCGTATGGGCCAATAAGCCTTCTGCAGCCCCTATGTTTATCCCTTATGTATCCCCCCATGTTTTCACCTTCATTGTATTATCACCTGACCTAATGCGGGTAAAAAATCAACTAGTATTGTAAGATCTGTTCACTTGAGAATGAACCATGGAGGTTCGAAACGTCGTGCAAATTATACAAATAAGTGTAATACACTCTATAGTAAATCACTTCTTTTCTTCACCTTAAAAGTACGAAAATGAGTTTTGGAGAACTCCTATTTCAATTAAGCCCTGATGCTAAGAAAATAGTTAGAGAGATAGAAGCCCTAAACCAGAAAATAATAAATACAGAATATGCGGTCATATTCAATGAAACATGTTTGAAAGAAAACCTGCTGCCAGTATACACCAATATATATATATATATATATATATATGTCGTATCTAGTAGCCAGAACGCACTTCTCAGCCTACTAAGCAAGGCCCGATTTGCCTAATAAGCCAAGTTTTCATGAATTATTTATTTTTCGAGTACCTAACCTACCTAACCTAACCTAACCTAACCTAACTTTTTCGGCTACCTAACATAACCTAACCTATAAAGATAGGTTAGGTTAAGTTAGGTAGGGTTGGTTAGGTTCGGTCATATATCTACGTTAATTTTAACTAAAATAAAAAAAAATTGACCTCATACATAATGAAATAGGTAGCTTTATCATTTCATAAGAAAAAAAATTGAGAAAATATAATAATTCGGGAAAACTTGGCTTATTAGGCAAATCAGGCCTTGCATAGTAGGCTGAGAAGTGCGTTCTGGCTACTAGGTACGACATATATATATATATATATATATATATATATATATATATATATATATATATATATATATATATATATATATATATAACTGAAAACTCACACCCCAGAAGTGACTCGAACCCATACTCCCACAACTGGTATGTACAGGGACGCCTTAATCCGCTTGACCATCACGACCGGACATAAGGAAGTGATAGCCGAGGCTATATGAACCACTTCCCCGCCGGCACTCGGATGGTAATCTTGGGCATAGCATTTTATCAAATCACCTCATTCTTTGGGGCACACGTGAGGAACACAAATGCAAACAAGCCTGAATGGTCCCCAGGACTATATACAACTGAAAACTCACACCCCACAACTGTACATACCAGTTGTGGGAGTATGGGTTCGAGTCACTTCTGGGGTGTGAGTTTTCAGTTGTATATAGTCCTGGGGACCATTCAGGCTTGTTTGCATTTGTGTTCCTCACGTGTGCCCCAAAGAATGAGGTGATTTGATAAAATGCTATGCCCAAGATTACCATCCGAGTGCCGGCGGGGAAGTGGTTCATATAGCCTCGGCTATCACTTCCTTATGTCCGGTCGTGATGGTCAAGCGGATTAAGGCGTCCCTGTACATACCAGTTGTGGGAGTATGGGTTCGAGTCACTTCTGGGGTGTGAGTTTTCAGTTGTATATAGTCCTGGGGACCATTCAGGCTTGTTTGCATTTGTGTTCCTCACGTGTGCCCCAAAGAATGAGGTGATTTGATAAAATGCTATGCCCAAGATTACCATCCGAGTGCCGGCGGGGAAGTGGTTCATATAGCCTCGGCTATCACTTCCTTATGTCCGGTCGTGATGGTCAAGCGGATTAAGGCGTCCCTGTACATACCAGTTGTGGGAGTATGGGTTCGAGTCACTTCTGGGGTGTGAGTTTTCAGTTGTATATAGTCCTGGGGACCATTCAGGCTTGTTTGCATATATATATATATATATATATATAAACTCTTGAATAAATAGTCCAACCACTTGGGCTGGACGGTAGAGCGACGGCATCACTTCATGCAGGTCAGCGTTCAATCCCCCGACCATCCAAGTGGTTGGGCCACCATTTCTTCCTCCCATCCTACTCCCAAATCCTTATCCTGACTCCTTCCCAGTGCTACATGGTCGTAGTGGCTTGGCGCTTTCTCCTGATAGTTCCATTCCATTCCATTCTTGACTAAATAACTAGCATTAAGTTTTAAGTCAATTTAATATTCCCATCTCACGCCCCCCAGAACTCTGCACATTCCTGCTATCCAACAAATCCCAAAGCCTTGCAGGAGCCCACCCAGTCACGCAGCAATAGACATGTTTTCGCCCAACTGTATTTATTTAAAATAATACGTCAAATAGAAAGATTTTTGCATTGCTATTATATTTACCTTATAAAGCCGCTCTATAAAAATTATATGCCATTGCGTATTATGATTGTTTATTAATAAATATTGCATAAATACTTACGTGATTTCATAAGCAAAAAAATTATTTTAATGAGTCGTGTTTGGAAGGCATCGTCATTAAGACTAATGCCAATTTTTAAACTAACTATAAATATTTATTCTTCGGGATATTTATTATTGTTTAAGAGTTTCATTCTGTATAAAAAAGTTGCCAATATTTTCAAGAACTCTGGCCACAAACTTTTTAAAGGTTTTCCAAGGGAGTAAATCTTGCTTCCTCTCTTTCTCCCACATGTTTCCTCATTCGCACTGGAGCAGAGCAACCTTCATACGGGCCCTGGTTCAGTTCCCCAACGTCCGAGGTATTGGACATTACAAATTTCACTAAATGATGCAGTATCTTAGCAGCCCCTCTAATTATAAAGGTGTTAATTTTTTTTTAACCTTTGAGTGCTAGTTCTCAAAAGGTTCTTTACCTCAGAAAGAAAGAGAGAGAGATTCTATTTTTGTTCACATTCGAGCGAAATGTTGAGCAACCTTCGTGCAGGTTCTGGTTCAGTTCCCCAACGTCCGAGCTATTGGACACAGCAAATTTCATTAAATGAGGCAGTATCTTAGCAGCCCCTCTAATTATAAAGGTGTTAATCTGTTTTTAACCTTTGAGTGCTAGTTCTCAAAAGGTTCTTTACCTCAGAAAGAGAGAGAGCGAGAGATTCTATTTTTGTCCATATACGAGCGGAATGTTGAGCAACCTTCGTGCAGGTCCTGGTTCAGTTCCCCAACGTCCGAGCTATTGGACATAGCAAATTTCACTAATTGAGGCAGTATCTTGCCCCCCACCCCCTGAACAAACTGACACCAAGCTCTATCCTGGCGCATTGGGACACTAGCGCTTATATGCTGCTAATACCAATAAAGAGTGGTGGTGTCTCAACCAATAACAAGTGGGGTATGAGGAAATAAAATCATATACAGCAGCAATCGCACTACTTAAGTTCCACAGAAAACCACCTCACTAAGATATATAACCGCACCTACCACCTGGTATAAATGATGCGCAACAGTTGAAATGATCCATGGCAATACATTTATTGCAACATGAGAATAATTCTAGCAGTCAAATAACACAAATAAGGTCACACATCCCGGACTGTAACGCCATACAAGATCTCGCCAGAGATGATTAAATAGTAGTGCCGCCTTTAGCCAAGCTCGCCGGGGTGCGACACTGTATCCAACTCCATGAGTCAATTGACACTCAACTTTCAAATATCTCAAGCTCATATTCAGACATAACTCGATCACGAACTTCTAAGTTAACGTATAATTAAATCCAGATTATAATATACAATCTTACATAATAATAAACATCAGTAATTAACACTTTAGTGCGCGCGGCATTAGCTGAAAAAAAGGCGGGTTGTGCGCGCGGCGTTCTGGGCGCTCAAGCGTAAACACAAAAAAGCTTATAATCTTTTCACGCTCCTAACATCAATTCTCGAGCTACGTTTTTCATTTTGGTATCAATGCGTTGGCAATAAAATTCTCTACAAGATCATATGCATAAAATGTCACCCAAGCATTTGGTATCCCACCACGAAGTAAATAAACACGAAGATGACTCGCCGTGACACCCAAACAGGAAGTAAATGTTCATACTCTTTCGTTTGTTGCCAGCCTCACAGTCATCCTACAGCGCTTATTTTGATATCACTGAACTCGCAATAAAATTCCCCACCCAGACATATGCCTATCAATGTCTATTTATGTTCCGCACGAGTGTGTGAACTGGGCGAAGCGTTAGCCGTGATTTCAGCAGGGACGACACTGTTGTGATGCAGCGCTTTGAAAGTTTATACTTATTTCACTGTTCTGACATTATTTCTTGAGCTACGTATTTTATTTTTATAGCAATGTGTTCGCAATAGAAAGTTCTATAAGAACATGGGTAGAATTTGCCAACAGAGCGTCAAATAAATTTGCGGTGAATAAAATCTTACGCGTGTTTGTACCCGTGAGAGTAAAAAGTTTTTACTTTGCTCATGTTTTTTCAAGTTTATACTTAATTCACACCGTTTTTTTTTGTTTATATAGTGTTCGGAATAAAATTCTCTACACAGACATATGCATATAAATGTAGAATCATGATCGCGGCCAACACAAGAGTGTGTGGAGTGGCCGTACCCTCGTTGTGTTACCAACTCAATAGTCTCTCCTCAAAAGTTACAATACATTGCCGTTTTCTCAAATAGGCACTGTGCCTATTAGAGAAAACGAAAATTTATTGGCAAACATATTCATACAAACCCTAAGTCGATCGAGTAGTAAATACCCAATATAAAACACGGTCCGTAAATTTACGTCGTGATCCGACAAGCGGTTAAGCAAAACGCCCGTGATTCCAAGTCGAAAATCCAGAAAAATGTTGGGTACATTACAGATTTTATCATGATATTAAAATATGTACATAAAGAATTCGTATTGGTATGACATGGTATCACTGGCACGCATCGGTCCTCCAAGGGGGAGATGGGAGGAGTTAAGGGGGGGGGGATTTCAAAGACGTCGGCCAGCCGTTATACCTATGTATACAGAATACAAAATAAAGTTGATATATAACATGTGTATCAAAAGCACGTCTAGGTGGTATACATTTCACAGTGCTATAATCTCAGTAAATGTCATGACATGAGAACATTGCAAGGAACAACAATGAAATGGAAACTACTCAGTATACATATGAGTAATACATCCGAGGCCTAAATGTATACATTCTCCATCATGGTCCACATAATGTTTCCTATACAGCATTAATGCAGCATTACATACAATAAGCATACAAGGAGATTTTTTCAAGCTACAAGATATTAGGCTACTGCTATACTCTTGACTTGTAATATATATACCAATACATAACATACATCTTTGATACAAAAATATAATATAGTGGGTTATGTATGACATACATTGTCAATACCCGAATTAACAACAATATACTGTCAAAGAAGAATTAGCTAATAGTTATAATATTCGTGATACTAGGCTAATCAGTCAAGATATCACTATAGTTTGAGCACAATCATACACCAGCCTCAGTATGATCATACTGGTGTATGCGTGGTCATAACATCCCTCCATCGCAAGCAATGAGTACAATGTGAGACACAGTGTACACATCCTTACAGACATGGACCGCCCAATAAGATCATGACTAATTCAGAGTATTGTGGAGGGAATCACATTCAAAGTGCCCGCCAGAGGGAATATCTCATATGCTAGGTGCTCCTGATTGGTGGATGGCGGACATGCACAGTGACTGTGAGCATCTCCCCGAGCACGCCTGGGGGAAGACGAGAACCGCACCTGACCGCAGCTGGATCTATGACTGACGACTGTGACTATCCAACACCCCATATTGACCAGCTACCATTGGACTTTGCCCATCCTCGACCTTGAGAAGCCATCGCATTGCTTCAGCACGCCCCTAGAAGACTTCAGTTCGAGGTGAGCAACTGTCTTCCATATATTTATATACCTTTCTGTGCATGTCGATTACCACGTGGTCGGTTGTCCCATACACCATCGGTGACCGCATCCACACTATATTCACAATAATCTACATAAGCTGCACAATATACGGTGCAATCATAACTACATCATCAACTACTACAGTATATAGAAAATATATATAATATGAATAAACATCATCAAGTTTTAAATCAATTACATGTAACTCAACATTTACAAGTAATTATAGTCATTATATTGTGGAGGGAACCACATTCAAAGTGCCCGCCAGAGGGAATATCTCTGAAGCTAGGTGCCCCTGATTGGTGGACGGCGGCCAGCGCAGTGACTGTGCGCACCTTCCCGAACACGCCTGAGGGCAGACGAGAACCGCACCTGACCGCCGAAGGATCTGTTAGTGACGCCCCCCCCCCCCTGGACAGTGGTTATCCAGCACCCCATATTGGCCAGCTATCATTGGACCTCGCCCATTCTCGCCCCTGAGAAGCCGTCGTATTGCTTCAGCCCTCCCAGAGAAGACTCCAGCTCAAGGTGAGCAGCTGTTTTCCCGTTTTCTACACATTTCTGTGTATGTTGATTACCAAGTGGTTGGTCAGCCATAACCCCTAGGCGACCGCCTTCACAATATCATCAAGGTAAATCAGGAAATTCAGTATCGTTCTTTAACATAGGGTTTTCTCAGGAAAACACCTAGACAAGGCGTCAGCCAAAACATTTAACTTGCCAGGAATATGATGAATGTGGAGATTGAATTCCTGCAGATACAACGACCATCTCAAAATTTTCTGATTATGGATTTTCATTCTGTCAATGAATATTAAAGGATTATGGTCAGTATACACATCAACCTTATTCCCCACATCAACCTTATTCCCATGTAGATATACCTCAAACTTCTTGCAGGCCAACACAAGAGCATTAGCCTCCTTTTCCACAACAGAGTAATTTCTCTCTGTACTAGAGAACTTTCTAGAAAAATAATATACAGGATGCTCACCATTATCACATCCAACCTGGAGTAGGACAGCACCTACACCCAAATCGGAAGCATCTATATACATTATAAAAGGCTTAGTAAAATCAGGACTAGTGAGGACTGGGGATGAAGATAAGATACATTTTAACCCATCAAAGGCTTCTTGATACTGGGTAGTCCACTTGAATCTAACTCTCTGCTGCAACAAATCAGTCAGAGGTGAAGCTACCCTAAAAATCTCTGAACATGTTTTTTTGTTAATCAAGATAGGATAATTAACAATGGCATTAATTTTATCAGATAGAGGCATCACCCTACCTTGACCAACACAGTCCCCTAGATAGACAATTGTACCTCTGGCAATTGTACATTTCTTAGGGTTAACAGTAAGATTGGCCTCCTGCAACGTAGCAAACAACAAATTTAAACCCTGTAAATGGTCTTGCCAAGAATCACTACACAAAACAATGTCATCTAAATAAGCATGGCAATTGGGAATATCCTGCAACAACAAATTCATTAATCTCTGGAAAGTTGCTGGGGCATTCTTAAGACAAAAAGGTATAACGTTATACTGAAAACAACCATCAGGTGTTACAAAAGCTGAAAACTCACTAGGTCGACTTATCAAAGGCACTTGATGATAACCTTTGGACAAATCGAATTTAGATATAAATTGACAGTGATCAATCTGGTCAATACAATCCTCAAGCAAGGGCAATGGGTAGGTATTGTTATGATCCCAGGTAGCTGAAAAACGAGTCTCCCCTTTGAGAATTATTCTATCAAGCCTGACCTGACTAGGAGGTCGGAGATATACAGACATGAAGATTCATATGTAAAAATAATTGGGTAAATTTTACAGAGAGTTTAAGAATGTGGGCAGTGAATAAGAAAATAGACAAATGACTGGTTATGAGATGTGGATAATTTGCTGGAGGCGTGAGGCTTGCTTCTGGAGGGCTTTGACCCCACTTGAGTACCAAACATCGTGAGGGAAAGTTGTGCTCCAGTTGAGCTCCCGTTGGAGAGGATCCCCTGTTGGATATACCTTTAAGAGAAAGTAAGTGTGCAGACGTTCCAGCTGTGGAATCGAGCTGGGAATGTGAGGTCTCAAGTCCTGGACGGCAAGGAGCATTTGTGAAGCCGCCCAGAGACATTTTCGTGGGCCGTGGGAGTGCCCTGATCAGAGGAAGAGCGTCTTCAACTAGACAATCTGTGGTAAGCACGATTTTAAGCCAATTTATAGTGATTACTTGTAGTTGGTCGTGTGCCCAGCGACACTAGCGAATGTATATTGATAAGTTAGACATGTTTTGGTAAGGCAGAAGGCCTAAAATAAGAGAGTGGAGATGGAGGAACATCCTGGAGGACAGAGCGACGTCCGTCTCCTCTGAGCGCTGGCAGGTGACTGAGGAAGCCGAGCTCCTGGCGGGGTATCTGCCTCGAGGACCGCCTGGTCGGGCGGAGCATGGACCAGCCCAAACAGGGGAGTCCGCTCTCACAGTATGTAGAGAGCAGATAGATGTTGGATGCAAACATATTGTGTGGACTATTTCGTCTGTGTTTATAAGGAAACGTTTTTATTGGCGTGTCAATGGGTTGCAGGTTTGTCTTTGGGGAAGAAGTTGCTGAGTGGACTTCGAGCCAGTAGAGTGAGTTAGTGGAAGAGACTCCAAGACTGTTGAAGGAGTAGTGTACTCTGAGGAAGAGTAGCCCCACAGTAAAGAGGTGGCAGGCAGGATCTCACCTCAAGCTGTGAGGAGAAGCAGTGAAGAGGAGTGTCACGTGCTTCTGTAATGTCAGTGGTGTAGCAGCCAGGAGAGCTATGGAGGACCCTAGTAGAAGTTGTGAAGAACCATAGTTGCTCAAGGAAGACTTCATGGTGTAGCAGCCTGGAAGAGCTGCAGAGGATCCTGGTAGTTAAGCCCAGAAGAACCTGAAGATGTCAGGGTAGTGAACTTCCAGATGTGGAAGGGAAGTTCTGGTTGATTACTTGTAGGGAGTTGGTAGAGTGTTTGGTTGTCATGAGCGTGCAAGACGCAGTAAAAGGTGAGTGATTATTTGCCATTTTTGTACCAAGGAGAACGTATACTGAAGTATAGAGTTACAGTCGTAGGTTGGATTGCCTGCAGAGACATACATATGTGTTCTAGGACTGATAGGGTGATCGATTGATCATTATTGTATATCAAGGAACATTTATACAAACATTTATGTTATTGCATTCATGCGCTGATTTTCCTTGCACATGTTATAGATATATTTATTCTCTTGCTGATAGTGCAACATTGTGTTATAAGACTTGACCTACTTGAGGAGGTTGGTAATATTAGGTGGTGAATCAGGAGAGAGGATACCACTTGATAAGCTGATGATAGAGTTCTGATGGTGTTGGAGTGCAACCTGACTGAAATAGTATAGAGTGTAGGATTCATTATTACTATTATTATATTTGTGTATGTGCTTCGTCCAGTAAATGTATTCAAATTTGCTGGTGTTTGCCCTTGTCCTAGTGAAACTTCCCAGGAAGTAGGAAAGAAGGAGAGAGAGAGAAAGAACCAAGAACCACTGCTGTGGACAGGGTAGAATGGAATGCAAATAAGTCAAAGGGGATTGAGATCATATCACATAAGGAGAGAGTGGGGAGTCACATCAGCTCGAGTGGGTGTGTGCACGTGACAACGAGGCTAAGTATTGGAGTCGCATTCCCTAAACGTGTGACGTTGAGTCCCTCTCCAAGTGCCAGAAGCGCCCAGGGTGATCTCCTAGTAAAGTATAAGCACTCTACCGAGTTTTCGGTTGGGTTGTCCATAAAGAAGGATAAACGACAACACCCAACCCACAATATAATAGTATCTACTACAGTTACCTTATTCAACCGCCTGTAGTCAGTACACAGGCGCCACTTCCCATCCGGTTTAGGAACTAACAAACATGATGAACACCAGGAACTTTGACTGGGTTTAACTAAATCATTTTCCAGGAGGAACTCCACTTCCCTCCTGATAATATCTCTCTTTTCTGGAGATACTCTATACGAATGCATACGAATAGGGGTGGTGCTTGTTAGTTGAATATCATGGCTCAAAACAGGGGTCTGAGTAGGTACTTCTCCAAACAGATTATAATACTGGTGTAGTAAAGCACACAACTCTCCCTGTTTACTCTCACCCAAGTGTCCCCAACATCTCCTCAAAGCTAGAATTACAAAAGGTAGGATTAGACGTCATCAGTGATATGGTTCTCAGGGGTGACTGTGTCCTATACCACACATGACACTGGCCTGGAGCCTTGAAAGGCTATTAACCTGTTAATGTGCACTACCAAAACTTTGGAAGGGTCCTGCAGACTTTTAATTTTATAAGTTAACTCGAGCGTCTGCACACAACTTCAAAAGGACCTTCAAAATGATGAGCTAAAGCGGCTTCCACTCTGGACTTTAAAACAAGAACAAGAGCACCTGGCCGGAAACATCTCACCTTCACCCTGAACTTCTTGTCATGGTGTTGTTTTATCTTCAACTGAGACTTCTTCAGATGCTCACTCGCCACGTCCTGGTACTTCTTCAACTTTGACTGGATCTCACTCAGCAACCGACTGTCTTTGCTCTAATGTTTCGTTCAGGATAAGCTTCTGGGAACTTGGATGTGGCACACATTAAGGTTATTTAAAATACATGACCAGGCTTTGTCCTATTCAAAGGGCCAACACAATCGATAATGACGTGGGAAAAAGGTTCAATTGGAACTACAATTGGATGCAAGGGAGCTTTAGGTACACTTTGATTAGGTTTACCCACTATATGACCGGTTACACACTGTCTACAATGTTTGCCAATATCTTTCTTAAGACTGGGCCAATAAAAATACTTTGATACCTGATATAACATTCGACTAATCCCTTGGTGACCACTCAATGAATCCTCGTTGGCAGCTGAGAGGACTTGTTCACGGTATGCTTTGGGGACAACAAGCTGGGTAACACTAACAGTCCTCTGAAGAGGGAGATAGCTTAGATCTCCATCGTCTCATCAGCATCTGATCTCGGAGGCAGTATCCAACATCATCTGCCAAAGCATCCTCCTCCTTTACAGCTTCAGAAAAAAACAGGAATTCAAACTAGGGTCACTCTGTTGAAGCTGGGTTAAAGTGTGGGATTTTACATAAATTTTAGTGGGGAAAGGTAGTAACAGGAGGTACAACTTCCTTACTTGGCACAACTCCCTCAACTGCACTAACTTCATCCAACCCAGTCATAAAAGTATCAGCCAAGTTGATTTCCGGTTCTAACGTTGGAGGTTTTCCAGCCATCCCTCCTGTTCCATGCTCCCCCTGGGGAGCCACAGACACAGACATGGACACTGTGACATGAGTCACAGACAAGGATTTGACAGGCGCCATTCTGGCGGCCTGAATCTCACACCTCTAAGAGTTAATGACCACCAAGTGACCTGAGGTCAGATCATGCGAATTTCACCTTGCTTCTGCTAATCTTATAATTGGAGCCTGGTAGCCTTCAAACATGCCGACGTTTAAGGAGTGGCTTAGTAGAGTGCCTGAGGCTATCTACTTGTGGGCGGAGTTAGTTACTAGGTTCCCCAATATCCCACCGCTGCCACCATTGTAACGGGGGGGGGGGGGGGGGGAAATAGCACTATCTTGTCCATGATTCCAACCCCCCAGTTAGCTAACGAGGCCGGGGGAAACAGCTCTCTCTAGTCCGTTATTCCGTCCCTAGTTAGCTAACTATTCCAGAGCACTCTCAGAGTTCCTAAGGCAACCCCATCGTCCAATACAGCAGTCCCAGGTCGACTCTGTAATCAGACACGTCATTAGTACTGGGGCTAGGGAACCTCACTTACAGGCTTAGACACAAACGTCCACCTATCCACTCCATAGATGGCGTTGCTGTCTAAGTGCCATCTCGCCAGAGGTCAGCAGCGGCTACGTTACGAGCTGATTAAGACGGGAATCCAGCACCTGTGGCCGGTATATCCTGTCCTCACTAGATGGCGCTGTCCATTTGGAGGGGGTTTCGGGAGCAGACTCACAGATGGCGTTATCGTCACTGCTCCATGCTCGGACGCTGGACTCGGGTCCATAACAACGACCAAGTCACCTTAATGTTCAACTCACCAAGTGTCTGCCTATAGCTGGATAGAGGGGGTGGGGGTTTGTAGTTGACAGAGACTGTCCCGCCCTGCCGGCCGACAGCCTCCCCGGGCTAGGCCGTCTTCTCTGCTTTGCTGGCTCCTCTGTTCTTCTCTTAATGCTCTCGAATCGATAGTTCTCCAAGTATATATTGGGGAACCTAGTAACTAACTCCGCCCACAAGTAGATAGCCTCAGGCACTCTACCAAGCCACTCCTTAAACGTTGGCATGTTTGAAGGCTACCAGGCTGCAATTATAAGATTAGCAGAAGCAAGGTGAAATTCGCATGATCTGACCTCAGGTCACTTGGTGGTCATTAACTCTTAGAGGTGTGAGATTCAGGCTGCCAGAATGGCGCCTGTCAAATCCTTGTCTGTAACTCATGTGTCTCTATGTATTTTAAATACAACTAAACCAAACACCTTTTACAGTGTTACAGAAGGATGGAAACATCACTCTGGGATTTGGCGACTTGGGATCTGGTAATTGCGCAGGCTGGATACACTTCAGGAGCAATTTCAATAGTTTCTGAGAGAACTCTACCTGGGTCACTGAAAATGATGGTGAGATGACTATATATTATAGTGCCGGCAATGTCATTTCCTAGAATTATATCGACACCAGGTATAGGTAAGGCATCACACACACCTACAGTACATAGTCCAGGAGTATAGGGGGATTTAATATATACTTGCATGAGGGGAACATGTTGCACTACTCCAACGACACCCTTTATAAGAATTACTTCTTCCAGGTCAATCTTCTTGACCCTGGACAACATACTGGAAGTAATCAAGGTTAACGACGCACCACTGTCTCTAAACATAACTACAGGAATCCACTTGTCTACAACTCCAACCATTTTAGCATGAATCATATACGGGTCAAATCAGCAAGCCCCTGTGGCTTACCCTTACAAAATGTCTCAGAATTATGATCTTGCCTTCTTTTACTCAACACCAAGGCGTTTGGTCGTAATTCCGGAAGTAACGTGAAACAATGATGAACAACATGTCCTTTCATGTGACAATAATTACATTGTTTCACATCAGTCGAACTTGTCGAACCTGATGTATCTCTACTAGGGTTAACAGTACCCTTAGACTTGCTAGATGCATAGTCTGCCCTGGCTGTAAGAACAGACTTAGCATTATAATGACTACTCTTTGACCTCTCAGAATTATCCTGCTTAGAAGTGAATGCTTTAGGTGCCATGTGATAATTATTATACTGTATCTTATTTATCGTCTCATATTCATCTGCCAACATAGCTAAATCATGAACATCCTTGTAAGAACGTTTACCTGTGGCTAGTGCCATGGTCAACTTTACAGGCATACAAGACAAAAGTTCTTCTACTATGATGAGCTGCTTAAGGGACAAAAAATCACGAGTATTATTTTTTATTTAACCACCTGTCAAAGATTTACTCTTTTACTCGAGCAAAATCTGTAACTGTCTGATCAGGTGCACGCTTGAGACCTCTAAACTTTTGTCTGCCTCTGCATTGAGTTCATATACTTGCAAGATCCTCTTTTTAACTGTGGGGTGATGAAAGCTGTCTTCGAAAGAGGCAAAAATCTCTAGTGCCTTCCCGCACAACTGACCTTGCATAATGGTCACCCAAGAATCCTCTGGCCATTTTAAACTAGTAGCCAACTTTGAAAAATGCAAGAAAAACAATTCGGGGCCATTCTCATCAAATTTGGGAAATTCAAACCCTTTAGGGAAATAAAGTCCACTACTGTGACTACTACAAGAACTTCCCTTAGAACCCTTGCTACTATTAGCGACTGCAGCTTCTAGCTTTTTCTCCTCCAGCCTAATCTGTGCCTCAGCCATCTGCTGTTTAATTCTAACTGTCTCTAACTCTGCTTCTCTCTGCTTATTTTCCTCTTCTCTCTGATTAGTTTCTTCTACATACTTAAACCTTTCTATCTCAACTTGCTTTAGCTGAAGTTCAAACTAATGCCTTCTCAGTCTGGCAGTACTCTCAATCTCGTCAGGTTGTCGCCTCTAATATCTCATCACTCAACAAACCATCTTCTACTAGATGCAGAAAAATAAGATTCAACAATTTAGCTTTAGTCATTCTGGGTGCCACTTCTAACTCTAGGGTTTCTCCCATACAAATCACCACTGATTTAGATAAGGTCTTAATCCTATCCACTGATTGATTCTGCAAAATTTCTTTTACTACTTGCTCCATGTTAATTAATTTATAAGACACTTTCTACAAAAATTATTTAACCAAAATGAGAATATACTAGATTAGCAATGATCCCACCTGTGTTGGAAATAACCAGCAGTTTTTCATTCATCATTTTGTATTTTAATATAACCAATTTGTATTAACAATAGTAGTTACTAAAATTACTAATTCGTAGAAGTAACCAAATTAATTAATTTTCTTATTGCACCATTTTTGCCAAATTCTTCCTACTATTAATGATGCAGCTACGTGTTGTGACAGGAAGTCACAGGAAATATCTCTACATTTAGTTGAATCTAAACAGAACCCAGTTAATTACTTTCCTTTATTAAGGATAATCGTTTATTTAGTTCTTTTATTTATATAGCATATTACTGCTTCCTGAACTCGCATATTTAGGTGAATTAACAACTACAGTGGAAAATATTGCAATGTAAAATAATTTATATAATATTCCTTTCGTTTATTTTGCGCAGTCTTAATAAGCTGACGTGCATTATGCAAAAATATATTGCATCCTAACACTTTTATCTGTGACATCAGTACTTGCCACAACTCCTTATTTCCCCAATTAATTGCGAGTAAACAAAATAATTTACGCTTGGGATTACTTTAAGCGTTCTGTGCATGCGTATCCCAGCCAGGGAGGAAGGAGACGCCATTCCTACTAGCGACGCCATATTAGCAGCATGTCACCAGCGTGCAAGAGAGAGGCACCATTGCAAGGAACTTGCTTGGTGTCATTTCATTCGCTCCTACAACCACGAGAGCGGTGCAACGTTATTTTGGCACATAACGGCAATGTCCTGGACGTAATTAATTATCCGGGCCATAGTTGATGTCTTAGGAACAGCAGTTTCAAGACGGAGGACTGGAATCGTTCCCTAGACCTACGGACACTTGGTCCGGCAACGTTTTTTTTTTTTTTTTTTTGCAGGGATATTCCTGCGCGGGCCCTAAGCCTCTGGCTGGCCCACTAAGTGTTGCTTGTTTCTGTTTTACTTGGGCGGAGTATGAGTATTTATTACTCGTATGGTCACTTCAGTAAGATTTTGCCATATGTGTTTAACAACTTCTTCTGCTCTGTTGAATCTAAGTTGAAATCTTAATGGGTTTGTAACTGTGCACTGTGTTAGATAATGTTCCAGTGGTCTGTCGGCATTTCTCCACAGTGTTGACAATTCCTCTCATCTTCCGGAACCTGTAAGCCTATTTCCCATGCACATGGGTATCCAAGCCTGATGCAATGTAAGTGCACTTCTGTTGCTCTACTGCTCCCTTTCATCAAACTAAGTGGTTCGTAGTTGGTTGAATTCTTGTATCAACCCGCAGATCCTGATGTTGCAACTGCTGTGTTGTGGTCACTGTACATCTTTTGCATTGCTCTGTTTTTAATTACTTTCTTAATCTGTGATAGACTCTGTGGTATGTAAATGTCTACATTTTTTCTCTTAGTTGCAAGTTTTGCAGCTTCGTCTGCAATGTCATTTCCTATTATTCCCACATGACTTGGTACCCAGTTGATAAGTACCCGTCGGCCTTGTCGTTTGAGTGTTTGCATTAATGATATGACATTTGTGATCAGATGTATGTTATCACATATGTGTTCTTGTTGCAAGGTTTCAATGGCGGTTCTCGAATCTCTATGTATGATAACATGTCGGTGTTGAGCAAGAGCATGTTCCAAAGCCTTTTGAATGGCTAGCATCTCTGTTTGTAAAGTCGAACACCCATTTGAGAGCCTCCAACTATTTACAGAGTTTCCTGCTTTAACTGCAGCTCCGGTTTCTTGTCCCTGCTGGTCTACTAATCCATCGGTGAAGTATGTGAAGCTGTCGGATGCCATGTTTGCTTCTATATGCATCTGTGCAATGTTACGTAGCAGATGAGGATTTGTCTGGTTCTTTTTTCCTTCAATAAACATAATCTTAAAGTCTGCTGGCAGAGATTCCCAAGGGGCTTGCATAACAAAGTCTGCATGTATTTCATCGACACCCTTCTCAGTGACTGTTTGGTATATCGCCGGCAACTATTAATTACTTTTTATTTCACACTGTGATCACATGTTAATATTTAGGCTAGTTGTCGTTAGGCCATTTATTTATAACAAAAATCCAGTACGTTTACTCTCTTGCTGTATTACATAATTTATATAGGAATATATTTCATGAATGTCTGTAGAAGAATTCTACAGTGTCAGATATATCATTTAAATCATATAAGGAAGAATTCCGCATTATTTGATATATCATTTATTATTTACGTAGAAGATTTCTATATTGTAATTGACTTTCAGCTCTTGAGTCCACATCACGCAAGGAGCTAGCTAGGCTACCCACCTTCACGGTGCAACAATTTCCCCGACGTAATACATTGTCAGTGGAACGTGGCAACTGATTTCACATCTATTATTTTCACAGCTAAGCTGTTAATTGTTGTATGTACAGACATAATAACTTAGCTACCTTAATGATCTCCTAATGAGATCAATACCAATAACCCATTGATTTGGTTATATATTTTACCATATTACTGTAGTATCTTGAGGTACATTTGCCTCTAATTATTATTATATAATCCATTTAATATTCATTTATATTTAGTTACTTCTGTGAAGAACCAGCACTGAAATCATGCTTGGGATATATTAATCTTGTGGCATGTAACCCCCCCCCCATTTTGGGTGAGTGAATATGACTCATAATATACAGTCCCTTTAATATTCAATGCATTATTAATTAAGAACATCCATAGGACACTAGTTCATGGAATTAATGTCAAACCACTTGCTCTACCTAGTTTTCCACTTTTTCCCAAAAAGTGGTGGTCCTTCGTAGCTATCAAAAATAGTATCAAATTTTCCTTCGAACCTAGATAGATAGCTGAGAATCAAGCTATCCTCATTCATAATTAATTATTTACTAACACCGATTATTACGTGTTACCATTATTAGGCTATACAAATATTTCACTTACTGCTGTCAGCAGACTGTCCATATTATAGCCTAAACCACATTAAATTTATAATTACTGATTCATCCAAGTCAGTAAATTCATAAATATTTCAGGGTTCAGTGTACTAACCCAAATTACTGATCCCATAAATTAATTAATCATTACTAACCCTGATAACATTATTTTCCTCAATTAGGAAGTAGAGTCAGGTGTCAAACATTATTCACGGCAGTAGAATACTTGCCACACACAATTAATAATCGTGTTCATTAAATTTCTTATACACGTATTTTCTACAAGTGCATATATTATATAAAATTACAAAAATCCAAACACCTAGCACTATTTTACACATTATTGCACCACATTTATTGTAGTTAGGTCAACCCAACAGAGGTAGGATATTTTAGACTGCAATTGTACGGAGATTTGTTGCATTAATAGGTAGAATTATTACCTAACTAGTACTGTGTTAGACAGTACTGGTGTATTATTATTTAACATTGTGCTGACCCTAAGTAGGGTGGGATCTATTCTTATTAATTGTGCAAATTCTTATTATTATATTCAACTTTGAGTGTTACTGAATGTCACTATATCCATCCAAAGCCGATAAAGAAGAGCTAAGCCGAGGAAATCCCATAGTGATATGCAAGTACTACTCAAATCTTAGTTCTTCCTGTTAGGTAGTAACCCAACCTCCAAACGAGGTAAACTAAAATCAACCTAATCAAGAATATATTAGGCTGTTAATAACCATACCTGCTCTACATATATGAGCAAGGACCATAGCTCTCCAAGTAGCTATATAAGCCCTATAATGCTCAAACCCGTAGCCAACATGGCTACTCCAGAAAAAAATGGAATAATCTTGAAAGGTCTTCAAAGTCACTTAACAAGACTACTCAACAAATGTGACAACTGGTTTGGTACTGATCCAGTTGACATTTTCAGGCTAAAAATTTCCACAACGGTAGCTAGTCAAAAATATGACCAAGTAAAGGATATAATCGAGTCTTATAGGAACATACTCTTTGTCAGTGATACTGACCCAGACGAATTAAGTCTAATTGAATCTGACTTTGCCAACTATGAAGACAAAATTCAAGCCAAGTTAGATCATTATCACAAAGTGCTTGCGACACAAAATGTTCCTAATGAGTTAGAACATTTTTATAGTTTACCTATACCCAAGCAAGCAAACAGCTCAGATGAAATACATGAGCTACTTCAAAATGAGGAGATTCCTCTAATTAAATTAGATCCTTACACTGGATCTGTAATTCTTCAACCTTCATTTTCTACAGTCTCATCTAATATAACTTTACTAATAATACATCCACAGAGCCTGAACAGCTTTCAGAAAGCTCATCTCTATATTCCCTGGATTCTATGAATTCAATACATGAGGCTACTGAATTCACCAGTCTCTCACTTGAACCCAGAGAAACAGGTGAAGCTGCAGATGAAACTCCAAGTGAAGCTGCAACAGACAGTGGAGCTGAAACAGAAGATGAGGAAGCAGCTAAAGCTGGAATAGAAGCTGAAGCTGTAATTAAAGCTGAGGCTAAATTAGAAGATTTAAGCAAAACTAGTGATAGTCATAATTACTCACACCAGCCTCTTAGAGTTGATGCTGAACTCATTAGCATCAATCAAGCCATCCAGCTCTCTAGAACAAGTGCTGATAATGAGAAGACTGTTATAAACCTCGTACACCAATTACTAGACTTATCTCAACCAGATCAATCAGTTGACTCCTTACAAGCTTTTAGCTTTCAGTTTGAGTCACTGTTAAATTCCTTCAGCAAGGAGGTGGAACACCCCACTGCTGAGTGGATGACTAAAATTATCACCCTGAGAAAATTGTCTGGTGAGATATTCAATGAATTATACACATACGAGAATGGTACTGTCCTGTCAATGCAGGATATATTTACGGGTTTGCATAGTATGATCAATTGTCAACAAGCAAACCAGGCACTTAATGCCTATTCTGAATCCACAGAAACTGTACCCCTATTAGGTCCCTTACCTGAAACTCCTAAAGTGACAGTCATTAGGTAATAAGGGTACTAATCAAGATTGTAATAACAACAAGCCAAACACTATTTCATCAGTAAGACCTAAGAGCACCACAAGTGCTCCTAAGAGACCTAGTAGTAGGCATCCTTCAGTCTCGGGAGACTATGGAGTTGCGCCCTAGTTGTCAATCCTGGTGCAGCGTCTGGTATGACTGATGAGGCCAATCCGAGAGTGGCAGTCCTTCCCACACCGAGCACAAACGAAGTTCGATTCTGGTCTGTCTTCCTGGCTACCGGCTTTCCTTCTGTCTCTTTGCCTCCGATTCCTTGGCAAGTGACTCCTCGAACTTGGAGAGACCTCTTTGAACAGACTGCCCCCAGGCTGAATGGTCTGCAGCCAGTGTCTCCCATATAGCAAGATCGACGTCCATGGCTTTCAGGTACCTCTTGCTTACGTTTTTGTACCGTAGCTGGGGCTTGCCTGTTGGACGCTTTCCCTGCATCAGCTCTCCATACAGGAGATCCTTGTGGATCCAGGTGTCATCTCTTCCGAGTGAGCCTTGGTTCTCAGCTTGAGTCACTGTTAAATTCCTTCAGAAAGGAGGTGGAACACCCCACTGCTGAGTGGATGACTAAAATTATCATCCAGACAAAATTGTCTGGTGAGATACTCAATGAATTATACACATACGATAATGGTACTGTCCTATCAATGCAGGATATATTTATGGGTTTGCATAGTGTGATCGACTAGGCAATAGTTGCCAAGTCGTCAATAAATCACATCCCACGCTATTGAAACATCAATAAATCAGTGCCCATAGTGATAAGCTCTCTATGCAAAACGTGTGTGTCTATTATAAAAAAATTAAGATAACATATTTTAATATCAAGTGAACAAATTATACACAAACTAAGTCCATCGTGTGTATGTAAACAAGGTCCATTTGGAGGTAGGCCCACCCCGATTACCCACTGTGTGTGTATTCTTCCAAATAGTGTAACGTACTCAGGTAACTAGTGCCCAGACACAGAAACTAGACGCCTCTACTGTAAGATAACTTGTGAGAAAATGCAAGTAATGTAATCTAACAAGTGAACAAAACAAATTAAGAGTGCGACACGTGGTAGCAACACTGCCAGTCCATATAGCCTCCTCCAGGCTTGTCTCAAGTTGGTAAACACCCACGGTCAACCCCCAACGGTCAACCCCCCAACGGTCAACACCTCACCTTGTAAGACCATCACCACTGAACAGAAGTGTTCAACAAAAATGTCTTTGATAAAAACGTGCATAGAATGAAACATGAAGGTAGATTACCAACAGAGCTTTCAATGCCAACTCTGTTCAGCAGCCATACACAAAAAAATGGGCCAACATGACTAATAATCCAAGGAGAAATGGTCCCAGTGACCACTCTGTGTACTGGCTCTGCAAAAAGAATGATGTAACTTTTTTGAAGATGATGGAAATCCTAGATAAAACTCCCGCCGAAAACAGAGAATTACTAATTTATGCCTGCATAGCAATTTCTAATGTCTTCAAACAAACTGTACATGACACCAAGGTACAACCAGATGCGGCACAGAGCTCGGTGGCAGCGGCGCCTGAGCAGAGCGGGGAGTCGGGGACGACTGAGCAGAGCGGGAAGTTGGGGATGCCTGAGCAGAGCGGGGAGTCGGGGACACCTGAGCAGAGTGGGGAGTCTGGGACCCCTGAACAGAGCGCGGTGTCAATGGCGCCGGAGCAGAGTGCGGTGTCACAGGCCCCGGAGCAGAGCACAGTGCCGCAGCAGAGTGCGGTCCCTGGCAAAGGGAAACAAACAAAACAAGGACCCAAAATCTGTTGGTATTACAAATGTGCTACCTGTAAGCATGGGATATCGGGAAGAACAAATGGAATATGTAAGTACGATCACCCTAGAAAGTGCAGAAATCTCCTCAATACAGGTAAATGTACCAAAAGCTGTGAATTATTTCACCCAGAAATTTACAAGAACTCTTTGGACAGGAAAGTGTGCTTCAATGCTGAATGTCCAGTTTTTCATATAAGAGGTACCAGGCGAATAAAACCGACTGACCATCCACTACTCCATCGACTGGGTTAATTTTTTAGCAAGAGGAGGAGGAGAAGAATGGCTAAAAATGACCAGACTCTACCACCAACTCGGTCAAATGCTAGAGAGGACGCAAACACAGTGGCCTCCTTACCAGAGCCTCAGATATTAACACCAAGTAAAGCATCCAGCACTGCCACTAACACGATAACATCATTTATATTTGCCAACATCCAGGGTATAAAAAAACACAAATCCAACAAAGTTCACTTTATAGATGATCTCCTTCATGAGGCAAATGCAGTGTTTGCAGCCCTAACGGAAACTCACACAAAGGACTACCTTAATGGTGAAATAGGAATCTCAGAGTACAATCTTTTCAGATGTGATAGGAAACACCGGCTTCAGGGTGGGGTCAGCCTCTACATCAAAGACACACTCATCTGTACTGAGCTGCTAAACACCTCAAATGATATGGTGGAAGTTTTGATAGTCAAAATAGAGATCCTAAATGTAGTTCTTGTCCTTGTATATAAGTCACCGGAGGCAAACCCTCAGCAGTTTAAAGACCAACTAATGAAAATAGAACACTGCTTGGAAAACCTCACAAATCCAGCTCCGAAAATCATCCTGCTTGGGGACTTCAACCTACGGCACATGAAATGGAAGCACCTGGCTAATACAGTAATATCAGAAAGAATACCAGGAAGTAGCCTAAATGAACAGGCACATGCAAATGACCTGCTACGGATGTGCGACAGGTTTGCCTTAAACCAGCAAATAGTAGAACCAACATGGAAGGAGAACACGCTGGACCTCATTTTCACTAATAATGATGAATTGATCGGGAACATAATGATTACAAATACCTGTTACTCAGATCACAACTTAATTGAAGTTCTGACAACCATGGGGAATAGACCTTCAGAACCAGTCCAGATTCCCGGTGGAGGAGATTTCAGCCAATTCATCTTCAATAATAAACAGATAAACTGGGAGCAAATAAACCAGGACATCACAGAAATAAACTGGGAAGAACAGCTAGAAAATGCAAACCTGAACCAGTGCCTGGAAAAAAATAAGCTCAGTAGCACTAGAAATATGTTCAAACCGCATACCCCTAAGAAAAAAGAGAAAGAGATGCAGATTCGAACGGGAACGTCGTTCCCTATATAGGCGAAGAAAACGAATCGCGGAACAACTTGAGGGTCGCACCCTATCTCAAGAACAACGAAGAAGGTTAGGTAGAGAAATAGAAAAAATTGAACTCAAGCTACAAGAATCATACAAAACCCAGGAGAGGCAAAGAGAGCAAAAAGGCCATCAGTGAAATAGAGAGAAATTCGAAAATTTTTTTCTCCTATGCAAAATCAAGATAAAAAAACACATCTAGTATCGGGCCCCTGCGAAAGGGAAATGGAACTTTCACCGATGACAACAAAGAAATGAGCGAGCTACTGAGGAAGCAGTACGACTCTGTTTTCAGCGAGCCATTAAACGCACTAAAGATTATGGATATGATACCAACATCAAATCATATATCAGACGTCACCCTATCCCCACTGGATTTTGAATAAGCCATAAACAGTATGCCTATGCACTCTGCACCAGACCCGAGAGAGAGAGAGAGAAGATTAAGCCACCCAAAAGGTGGCATGGGCATGAATAGCCCATAAGTGGTGGCCCTTTTGAGCAATTTCCAGTATCAATAGATGATACTGGAGATCTGTGAAGGTGCGACTGCACCCTGCGTGACGGGAGATGTCTCCCGTGACCAGACCCGGATTCTTGGAACTCCATATTCATCAAGAACTGTAAAAAACCACTATCGCAGGCCCTTCACATTCTGTGGAGACAAAGCCTAGATACTGGCGTTATCCCTGACATACTAAAACCAGCAGAGATAGCACCACTCCATAAAGGAGGAAATAAGGCAGAGGCAAAAAATTACAGACCGATAGCACTAACATCGCACATTATAACAAATTTTTGAGAGAGTGCTAAGAAGTAAGATCACAAAATACCTGGAATCACAGCATCTCCATAACCCCGGACAACATGGTTTGTTTCAGAACAGGGCGCTCTTGCCTGTCGCAGGTGCTGGACCACTATGATATGGCATTAGATGCTATGGAAGACAAACAAAACGCTGATGTAATTTACACAGATTTCGCAAAAGCTTTTGATAAATGTGACCACGGGAGTCGGTCGGCCGTGCGGACAGCACGCTGGTCTTGTGATCCTGTGGTCCCGGGGTCGATCTTGGGCGCCGGCGAGAAACAATGGGCAGAGTTTCTTTCACCCTATGCCCCTGTTACCTAGCAGTAAAAATAGGTACCTGAGTGTTAGTCAGCTGTCACGGGCTGCTTCCTGGGGGTGGAGGCCTGGTCGAGGACCGGGCCGCGGGGACACTAAAGCCCCGAAATCATCTCAAGATAACCTCAAGATGGTGTTATTGCACATAAAATGCGTTCAAAAGGAATTACCGGAAAAATAGGCAGATGGATCTTTAATTTCTTGACTAACAGAACCCAATGTGTAATAGTCAACAAAATAAAATCCAGCCCATCAATCGTGAAGAGCTCAGTCCCCCAAGGTACTGTGCTTGCTTCAGTACTTTTTCTCATCCTCATATCGAACATAGACAAGAACACAACCTATAACACTGTATCATCCTTTGCAGATGACACTAGGATTTTCATGAGAGTTGGCAACATAGAGGACTCGGCAAACCTCCAATCAGATGCAGATCAGGTCTTTCTATGGGCTACAGAAAATAATATGGTGTTTAACGAAGATAAGTTCCAGCTCATGCACTACGGAAAAAATGAAAATATAAAAACGGAAACCACGTACAAAACTCAGGCAAATCATAACATAGAACGAAAAGGCAATGTAAAGGATCTGGGTGCACTCATGTCGGAAGACCTTACCTTTAAAGAACACAATAAAGTAGCCGTCACAACTGCAAGAAAAATGACAGGTTAGATAACAAGAACTTTTCACACTAGAGATGCTATACCGATGATGATACTTTTCAAAACGCTTGTGCTCTCTAGAGTGGAGTACTGCTGCACAATGACAGCACCTTTCAAAGCTGGAGAAATTGCTGACCTGGAGAGCGTGCAGAGATCCTTTACTGCTAGAATCCACTCAGTAAAACAACTAAATTACTGGTACCGACTAAAGAGCCTAAATCTGTACTCCTTTGAGCGCAGGCGTGAGAGACACATAATAATTTACACGTGGAAAATAATTGAGGGGCTGGTCCCAAACCTGCACGCAGAAATACCATCACATGAGACCAGAAGACATGGTAGGATGTGCAGAATACCCCCGTTGAAAAGCAGAGGTGCAACAGGTACTCTGAGAGAGAACTCTATCAACATCAGAGGCCCGAGACTGTTCAACACGCTTCCACTACACATAAGGGGCAAACTGGCACACCCATAGCAGTGTTCAAGAGAGAACTGAATAAGCACCTCCAAAGGATACCTGATCAACCAGGCTGTGACTCATACGTCAGGCTGCGAGCAGCCGCGTCTAACAGCCTGGTTGATCAGTCCAGCAACCAGGAGGCCTGGTCGACGACCGGGCCGCGGAGACGCTAAGCCCTGGAAGCACCTCAAGGTAACCTCAAGGTAAGGTAACTGTCAAAAAGCAAACCAGGCACTTAATGCCTTTTCTGAATCCATAGAAACTGTACTATATTAGGTCCCTTACCTGAAACTCCTAAAGTGACATAGTCATTAGGTAATAAGGGTACTAATCAAGAATGTAATAACAACAGGCGAAACACTAATTCATCAGTAAGATCTAAGAGCACCACAAGTGCTCCTAAGAGACCTAGTAGTAGGCATCCTTCAGTCTCGGGAGACTATGGAGTTGCGCCCTGGTTGTCAATCCTGGTGCAGCGTCTGGTGTGACTGATGAGGCCAATCCGAGAGTGGCAGTCCATCCCACACCGAGCACAAACGAAGTCCGATTCTGGTCTGTCTTCCTGGCTACCGGCTTTCCTTCTGTCTCTTTGCCTCCGATTTCTTGGCAAGTGACTCCTCGAACTTGGAGAGACCTCTTTGAACAGACTGCCCCCAGGCTGAATGGTCTGCAGCCAGTGTTAACCACATAGCAAGATCGACGTCCTTGACTTTCAGGGTCCCTCTTGCATACGTCTTTGTACCGTAGCTGGGGCTTGCCTGTTGGACGCTTCCCCTGCATCAGCTCTCCATACAGGAGATCCTTGGGGATCCTGCCGTCGCCCATTCGCACAACGTGCCCGAGCCAGCGCATTCGTCTCTGTTTCAGCATTGTGTACATGCTGGTGATTCTTGCTCTCACCAGGACGTTGTTGTTTGTCACCTTGTCCTGCCAGGTGATGTCCAAGATGTGTCGAAGGCAGCGCATGTGGTAGGCATTCAGCTGTCTTTCCTGACGGGCGCGGAGTGTCCAAGACTCACTGCCATAAAGGAGAGTGCTCAGGACACAGGCTCTGTAAACCTGAATCTTTGTATACTCAGTCAGCCTATTGTTGGCCCACACTCTCTTTGTCAGTCTGGACATGGTAGTAGATGCCTTAGTCTTTTCCAGCCTTTCCTCTCCTCTCTTAACAATCTGACTCCTTCTATCCACTTCAAAGTTGAGTGGGAATCTAATTCCGTCCTTCCTTTTCTTGACGTTCATGTTCACAGCTCTGTGTCCGGGTTCTCTTTCTCTGTCTACCGCATACCCATGCATAGTGGCATGTGCATTCACTTCTTTTCCTACCATCCTCCTTCTGTTAAGAAAAGTGTCCTCGTCTCTCTCTTCCTCCACGCTCTACGCATTAGCGACCCTCAGTTTCTTGATTCTGAAATTGCCTTTATCTACAAATCATTCTCTCGCCTTGGTTACGCTTTGCATTTCATCAACTGTGCCTACTCTCAAGCTAAACGAAATTTCTTTCATCCTAAACCTGCTTCCAACACTAGTAGCACTGTACTATGCCTTCCCTTCATACCTGAACTCAAAACCTTTACCAATACCTTTCGTCCTCTTTACATTAAACTCGCCATTCGACAAACTAACACACTTCGTAGCAATCTAGTTCACACTGCTCCTCCTGCTTCTAATGCTGCTGGTGTCTACTCTATTTCCTGTTCGTCTTGTCCTCTCCAATACTTTGGCGAAACTAGCTGTACACTGAATGACAAACTTAAAGAGCACAAGAGAAGTGTTAAGTCTGCAGACACTAACAATGCTCTCTTCTGTCATGTGAGGGATTCTAATCATCCCATTGATTGGTCTTCCTCCAAAATAATCTTTCCTGCCTCTACTCTACACAGACGCCGTCTTGTTGAATCGGCTCTAATACACAATGTACCCAACATGAACTTGAGTCCTGGCTTTGTTGCTGTGGACTCTTCCCTTTCACAGTATATACTCAAATGCACTAATCTTTCTAACAAACGTGACCTAACATAAACTTACCCCCTTCCATTTATCTTTCCTTTTCTTTCTCTCTTCTCACTTTTTCTGTCCATTGTCTTCTACGCTCCCTTGCTATCCTCTTCTTATTCCTATTATTATCTCCTCATTCGATGGTTATAATAGGAGCTGCCTCGTATCGGCCAATAGGCCCTCTGCAGTTCTTATTATTACTACTATCCCCTCTACTACACCTTACTTTGCTCCTCAGCTCTCTCTTGCCTATTTATTGCCTGTCTCTACTTCCTAATCACAATCGACTTGAGAATGGTTACGGACCGAAACGTCGTCGTCCCTTCACCTTCTAGTGTGTGGTCTGGTCAACATACTTTAGCCACGTTATTGTGACTCATCGCCTGCATTTGGTAAAATACACTTCACTACATAAAACAGACACGAGAATGAGAGACCCTCGCTATCAGTCAAAGTTACCGTCCACTTCCCTCCCTTCCCCTCTCCCCTTAACCTCCTTCATGTGCCCTACCCCTAACCACCCATCTTTAAAGCTCGATCTCTTATCCCCAGGTCCATCCATGGGAGGGGGGTCTTCCTCTATGCCCTCAACATATCCTTCCTACATACTGTTATTATTATTATTATTATTATTATTATTTATTAACTACTTACACTGCTTAACTCTACGATATCCACACATATATTTTCATATTACACACCTGCACATATGCTAAACACACTTACTGACACTTACCCCCCCCCCATTATCCTCTTTACCCTCTCCCCCCCCCACACACGGAGTCAGTCCAACACGATTTCAGTCAAAGCTACCCTCCCTTCCCCTCTCCCCTTAACCTCCTTCACGTGCCCTACCCCTAACCACCCATCTTTAAAGCTCGGTCTCCTACCCCCACACAACCAAGGGAAGGGGGTCCCCCTCTATGCCTGTCAACATATCTACATATTGTTATTTAACTATATATCTACACACGATTAACTCTACAGCACATACTCAAACATACTCATCTACTACTATTGATCACCTGTTTCTATACTTACACTTTTACCCACAGCGACACACACCCTGCTACCCCTCGCGACACACACCATGGCGCAACACCTGACACGCACTGCCATGAGCGCCTGGGATCCCCCCAGAACCCCCCAGGAGACGTAGACTACGCATTTACCTGCTTCTGGGCTGTTGCAGGGCTCGCGCATGGTCTACATCTCAATTTACACTACTTATCTATATAAATAAAAATGGAAATGTTCATTTGTTCAAAATCGCTAATCTCCGGAAGTTTTTCACCGATTGCTTTGAAATGCTCACACACTGTTCCATTCGCATCCGAGCAGGTTTTTATATACATACTATATTGATGTCACGTCTGTGACGGTAAAAAAAAACATGTTTTTTTGAAAAACTGTGTTTTTCATGAGAGGGAAATCTTTGAAACCACTTTACCGATTTCTTTGAAATTTTGACATAATGATGCATTCGAATGGGCTTGTCTTTTTATATACCTACTATATATATATGCCAAACCTGTGACAGGAAAAACATGTTTAAAAAAAACAAAAACAGCGCCATCTGTTGGACGTAAGAGCAACACATGCTGTAATCTCTGAAAGTTCTTCACCGATTGCTTTGAAATTTAGACACTCAACGTTCCATTCGAATACATGCATGTTTTTATATACTACTATATAGATACCACCCCTGTGACAGGTAAAAACATGCGTTTTTGAAAAACAGTGCCATCTGTTGCACATAAGACCAACACAAACTATACTAATTATGTTACGATTCCATTTCAATGTTTTTATCAATTTCATTGATATATTGAATTTTCATAGATTTCGCTTTTTTCATTTTTATTTAATTATTTTGTGTGACATTGCGTTGGAATTGAGGTGTGTTGTTAAGGGTGTTAAGGTTACTGGGTGTGTTGTTTACCATACCTTTTATTTCGTGAGTATAGTTAATTTTTTTATTTGTTCATTGTGTTCGTTTCGTTTTTTTAACTGTTTTTCTTATATTTCAGTGATTGGAAAATCTTGGGCCAGATTCACGAATCAGTTATGCAAGTACTTACGAACGTATACATCTTTCCTCAATCATTGACGGCTTAAACTGCTTGTAAACAGTCTACAAGCATGAAAACTTGCCAATCAACTGTTGTTATTGTTATAAACAGCCTCCTGGTGCTTCCGAGCACATTAACTGTTAAATAATTGTAAACAAAGCCACCAAAGATTGAGAAAAGATTTTCAAGTTCGGAAGTGTTTGCGTGTGAATCTTGCCCCAGATCATTTGATGTTCCCAATTTTCTGATGGGAACATCAGATCATTTGATCATCAGACGAGGAAGTGGGGAAGGGTGGGAAGGACAAGGGGACAGGAGTGGGGGATGGTGGGGAGGACGAGGGGACAGGGGAGGGGGTAATGGTGGGTGAGGACGAGGGGACAGGGGAGTTGGGGATGGTAGGGAAGAGGGGAATATAGAATGGTGGGGAGGACAAGGCGACAGGGGGAATGGGAGATAGTGGGGAGGACGAGGGGACGGGGGAGTAGGAGATAGTGTGGGGGGGGGCGAGGGGACAGTGGAGTGGGGAATGGTTTAGGAGGACGAGGGGATGGTGTAGTGGGGGATGATGGGGTAAGAAAAAGGGACAAGGGAGTGAGGAATGGCTGGGAAGGCGAGGGGATGGGAGAGGGGGGTAAATGGTGGGGAGACAGGGGAAGGTTGCTATGGCTCAGCAACAGCCACAGCAACGCGTGGCCGGGTACATCTAGTATATATAGTATATATATATTATATATATATATATATATATATATATATATATATATATATATATATATATATATATATATATATATATATATATATATATATATAAACTAGCAATAAGTCTACTGTTGACTTGAGTGTAGGCACCGGGGTTTCCGAGATCATTATGCTGTAATAATGCAGACAATATCACAAAAACCAAGCTGGAAATTTGGCACCTAACACAGTTCTGAAAGTAACTGAAGTGACTAAGTTTCGTCCCGTCATAAACCATTATCTCTCGGCTTGATAATGGTCCAGGAAGCACCGAAACGGCGCCGCCTCCTTTATTTTCAGATTTGTGTGTTGGGTGAAGATTTATTTTGTAAATAATAATTGCAACAATAAAAAATCTGAAAAATAAAAAAATAATAAAATAACGATAATATTAATGAAAAAATCTGTGTAATAGTAAGATTCTGCACTACTGTACAGAGTAAAAAATTACTGTATGTGCAATAATAATCACTATGGGTTGAGGTGGGCACGAACGTACGGCTTTGGCATGGCCAAGCACATGCTCTACCACTATACCACTGCTGACTTGCAAAAGTCATATAACTGGATTTCTACTGAAATCACTGGAATGAAGTTGAGGCTTAAGGTGTAGGACGTCTCTGCCCTTCCACCCGAGTGCTTATGGATCATATGTGAAACCTAGACTGGCATTAGTAGGGGCCTCCAGACTTCCCGTGATTTCAGTAGAAATCCGGTTGTATGACTTTTACAAGTCGCAGTTGTCTAGTGGTAGAGTATGTGCTTGGCAATGCCAGAGTCGAAGATTCACGCCCATCTCACAGCCCGGGTGAATTTTCTCATTGATATATATCATGTTAATGTGATTTCTGTGTGTAATAATAATAGTCGCAATAATAATAATAATAATAATGATAATAGTAATGAACAAATCCGTAGGAGCCATGATGAGGGTTTGACCATATGCGCTGGTTGTTTCTAGGCACACGCTACAGACAACTAGGCCACGACATGGTTAAAAGGATAACAACCTGGGTTACTGCTGCACCTTCTAGGATTCCTGAGGCTTCCGCTGAAGCCTCAGTGGAAGCTGAGGTACAACATTCGTAGATGACAAAAATTATTATTACCTAAAAATTATTTGCATCAATGGGGGGATTAAACCTGCAAGCTGGTTAACGCGCCATACCCTTAGGCCAGGACATGCTTAACGTTGTTCAACGTGCGACCCTACTGCCTCCACTATGAGTTCTGGAGACATCGAGCTGGTGCCCAACCAAGTTTTTATGAATAGCACACATGTGCTCTGATGTAGGCAATGGCACTCCCTTCAGATACACAATGAAATCACAATGGCGGAGTTTTGTGAAAATCAGTTCCCATATGGCTTATAATGATTTTAAATCATTACCAATCACCAATACCATGGTGGAGGTCGCTAACCTCCCTCTTTGGAGGAGCCAATCTGCAAGTCCGCACATATTATGTACAGGCAGTCCATTGTGACGCAGTGATTGACTTTGCTGCACCTGCACTCACAAGCCTATCACAACAGTGGATAACGCTTGAAGCAGCACAAAAGTGCTATGAAAGCTGCCATGGGAGCCCTTATGTGGACCAGACTTAAAACTCTAAGACTGGAAACGGATTTGCCCTCTCTACAAGAAAGAATATCTCAAAGAACAGCTACGGTTAACAGAAAAGTAATTATTTCCTCTGATCCAGTCCAAGTATCTCAGGTCTTGGTGGTTGAACTTGGCCAAAAAAACGGAAACTCTTTGGCAGCCAGAGCGGGAAAAGTCCTAAACAGACTACAATTAATACCCCGATTCCTGATAGAGGAGGTGATCATTCACACCCAAACTACACTTGTTCCTCACCGTGGGAGGAGCCTTCCTTCAAAATAGTAATAGAAGGTCTTCTGATGAAAAAGGCTGCCTATGATCCAACAATCCTAAGGTGCGTCATAGAAAAGCAAATAAGCAGCATTGCAGTAGCAGGAGCCACCCACATCTTCACAGACGGATTGGTGGACACAGAATATGAGAGTGCTGGTGCTGCTCTTTGCACGGACAGAGAACAGGCATATTGAAGACTGGGAGGACCAGTATCATCAACCCAAACTGAGCTGTTTGCGATACAACAGGCATTCGCATGTGTTTTAACAAAACACTCAAAATGCAATCATATACAGAGACTCAAAAACTGCACTTCAAATATTAGGAAAAAGCAGGAGATAATAATTACGTGGAAATAATTACCAACATTTTTGTATCTAGGAGTAACAGCTAAAGAACATAAAGGACATAGGGAAAAACAACCTTAAATTGGATCAAATCCCATGTTGGAATCCAATTAATATCAGGTTTTCGAAAATCTGGCACTTAAACAGAATTTTCCAATACAAATCTATTCCATTCTATGCTAATTCTGATTTCTTTGTGATCACTGTTCCGTAGCTCATTTCTTATTTCGATATCATTAATTTGCTTTTCCCTGTTAGTTAACACTAAGTCTAAAATAATATGTTCACGTGTTGGCTCCTAAAAGTGTTGCGTAAGATTGCTTCCATTCTGTCTAAGTTTGGTGGCCTGTATATGATTCCTATTATAAGATTTTTAGCGTTTTCGTTTAATTCTAACAAAATAGTGTCTGTGTTTTGATTCTCTCTTTCTAGAGAGAAGACTAAACTTTCTAGAGAGAAGACTACATTTAAAATTTTCCCCTAACACATGAGGCTACTCCCCCTCCTCGTCTAATATATCTATCTGTGTGAATTACTTTAAATCCGTTAATTGCTATTCAGTTAATACTTCTCTGTTTTCTACATTCATCCAGGTTTCAGTAAGTGCAATAATATATACTGTTTCTGTGCAGAAAAGAGCATTTAAATCGTTAATTTTATTTCTAAGACTCCTACTGTTTGTGTAATAGGATTTAAGTGTATTGCTATTTTGAGGCCCACCTCTGCCCACAGAGCTATGTGGAGCTCTGAGGGCAGAGGTGGACTCACTGCGCGCGGGAGGAGCTACGACAGATGAAGGAGCTATGACAGACGAAACACCGTCAAGAAGCAAATGAGCGCAGCAGTAGAAAGTCGTCGTCCAGGAATGTCGTAAAGGACATGGGTCTTAAGAAGACTTTGACAAAGCCGTCTACAGATATCCTAAGGACTTCAAACTCTTTCGCCATGTTGCAGGACGAGTACTGTGGGGGGGGGGGGGCCTGCAGCTTGCTCGAAAAGTAAGGCAATGAAGTTAGCGCAGGTCCCTCAAGGTGCTCAGAAAGAAAATGAAGTACATAAGCGAAATTTGTATGTGAGATTCCCAGGTGCGGTATTTAGATAGAACTTTTTGTGACAGAGATAGGAGGAACAGGTTTAGGTTTGCTATCCGGGAGCAGGGATTGACAACATTGTTAACAACATGAATGATATTATGACTGTAAATGGGAACAAACCCATTATTTGTATCAGGGCAGGTGGAAATGATGTTGGACGAGTTAGGAGTGAGGTAATGATACAGAGGTTTAAGACAGCTATAGAATTAGTTAGGAGTAAGGTAGGAATCCCGATCATATGTGGCATTCTTCCAAGAAAGGGGAGTTGGAAATGAATGGTTGACAAGGGCACTTGGAGTCAATTGCCGACTGAACAACTATTGCAAATCAAAGGCAATATCATTCATAGATAACTGGGAACACTTCTATGGAAGGAATGACATGCTTGGGATGGGGTGCGTTTATCCCGGGCTGGGGTTGTGGCTGTTACCATCTCGTTGGAACCTGTGGTTGGAGGGGGTTTGTTTGGGTTTAAACTATTGGTAGTTAGTGGTATGGGAATTTATTTGGAGAGGGTAGGTAATAAAAGTACGTGTTTACGGTGAAAACAAATTAGCAAAATGAGCAGGGAAAGAGAAGGGCCTCAAAATAACAAGTCACTTAGAGTATATTACACAAACAGTAGGAGTCTAAGAAACAAAATAAACTATTTAAATCCACTTGTCTGCACAGAAAAAATAGATATTATTGCACTTACCTAAACGTGGATGAGTGGAGAAAATAGAGACCTATTAGCTGAATATCAAATAAATGGATTTAAACTATTTCACACTGATAGATATATTAGACGAGGAGCGGGAGTAGTCATATATGTTTTGGAAAATTTGAAATGTAGTCTCAAGGAGGGAATCAAAACTGAACCACGCATAAACTATTTAGCTAGAATTAAACGAGAGAGCAAATAATCTTATAATAAGAGTTATATACAGGCCACCAAACTTAGACAGAATGGAAGTAAAACATCTATGGGATGAAATATCTAGAGCATCTAGGTCTAGCAGTATTTGTGTCATGGGTGGCTTTAATTTTAGTGGAATAAACAGGTTTAACAGAACAGGGAATAATGAAATAGAAGATTATCTAGAATTAATTGACGATTGCCTTCTTACGTAAACACATTAAGGAACCAATGTGGGAAAATAATATTTTAGACTTAGTATTAACTAACAGGGAAACACAAATTAATGACATCGAAATAGGAGTGAGCAAGGGAACAGTGATCACATATAAATCAGACTCAGCATAGAATGGAATAGATTTGTAGGGGAAAATTCTATTTAAGTGCCAGATTGTCGAAAAGCTAATTTTAATAGCCTAAGAATTTTTTTGGTTGAAATAAATTGGAAAGTCTTGGGGATGGGCCGGTCTTGGAGCGAGACGTAAACCCAGCGATGGGTGATGTAAAAAAGGATTTCGATGTGGATTCAAAATATAACTTATTTAAAAATATTCTAAGCAAAACACAGGTACGTAGTTTACCATACAAATTGTATAGATCGGATACTAATGTCCCAAAATGGATAACAAAGGATCCGAAGAAGCTTATCGTTAGAAAGAAAGCTTGCTACAAAAGGATTAGGAATGGGGAAGTCAGTTTAAAACAATAATTTGTCCAATTGGTTAGAATGTTTAAAAAGAGATAATGAGGGAAAAAAAGAAACTACGAAGTTCCCATAGCAGGGCAAGCAAAGCCAAATCCTAAAGTTTTTTTTCAGTTATAACGAACAAGAATTAGGGAAAGGATAGGTCCATTAAAAACTGGGACAGGTCAGGTAACTGATAACGACGAAGATATGAGCGGTAATTTTAATAAATATTTTATCTGTATTTACTAAAGAGGAAATTAACATTATGCCTTGAGTCAAACAAGTCTATGTGGGTGGGGAAAAGGACAGGTTGACTAGTCAAGCAGTTTCCAGAGGAAAACTCAAGCCAAACAAATCTCCAGGGCCAGACGAAGTGTTTGCCAAGATGCTTAAGGAATGCAAAGAGGAGCTTTGCGAGCCATTGTCTACCATATTTAATAAATCATTAGAATCAGGCAGGGTGCCAGAGTCATGGAAGGTTACTAATGTGGTTCCAATTTTCAAGAAAGGAGATAGATCACTCGCGTCAAACTATTGGCCAATTAGCTTAACGTCTATTGTGGGAAAGTTACATGAATCGATAATTGAAAATATCATTCGTCTTTATCTTGAAACCATAAATTAATAAATGATTCACAAACATAAATGTGAGTCATTTAAACAAATAATAAACGATTCAGAATCAGTCAGGCGCAGGGAATCACTGTGAGAGGGTGTGCTACCTGGAGATCCGATTGTGCTATCCTAGTAATAATGGAAGGTGTTGTGAAGAAACTGATGAATCTAAGTGCAGCTCTGAGGGCAGAGGTGGATTCCCTGCGGGAGGAGCTACGACAGATGCAGGAGATAAGATTGACGCAAAAAACTAAAGAACAAGCAAATGAGGAAAGCCGCAGTAGAACATCGTTGTCTTGGAATGTCGTAAAGGACAGGTTTATCAAGAAGACTGACATGGCCGCCAATAGATGTCCTAAGGACTTTTAACTCATTCGCCGTGTTAGAGGACGAGTGCTGAAGGGAGCCTGCAGTTCGATCGGCAGGGATAGTAACGAAGGAAGTGCAAGTACTTCAAGCTGTTCTCAAAGTAAAGGAAGTACCTAAACGTATTTTGACTGTGGGAGATTCCCAGGTAAGGTATTTGGTATTTTGTGCCAGAGATAGGAGGAACAGGTCCCTCGATTGTTTCAAGCGTGGGTTGGACATATATATGACTGGGATTTGGTGGTTATAAATAGGAGCCGCCTCGTATGGGCCAAGAGGCCTTCTGCAGTTACCTTTATTCTTATACACACTTTACACCTTTATTCTAATGTTCATATGTTCCTAACATAGATTTAGAAATGTCCGTTCATGTTTAACAAATTTACTATCATTTTGCAGACGAGGAGTCACAATAACGTGGCTGAAATATGTTGACCAAACCACACACTAGAAAGTGAAGGGACGACGACGTTTCGGTCCGTCCTGGACCATTCTCAAGTCGATAAGCGACTTGTTATCATTTTATTACAGTATAATAGAGGCAGTTGATAGTGGTAAGGTTTGTGATGTTGTTTACCTTGAATTTAGCAAAGCTTTTGATTCAGTGCCACATGAAAGATTTATTAAAAAGATTGAGGCTCATGGTATTGGGGTGCTATATTAAGTTGGATTAGGGCATCGCTATACCAAAGGAAACAAAAAGTTAGTATAAATGGGGTTTTGTCAGACAGGGAAAATGTTGTAATTGGAGGGCCTCAAGGCTTTGTCCTGATATGCCTCAAGGCTTTGATATGATATGATATAAATATAACACTTACTCTAAATGGTGCGGAACTGAGCCGTGTTCAGAAGTACAAGTATCAGAGCATGTATGTTGGGTACACATGTAGAGTAAAAATGCTGAAATAAATCATATCAGCACCTTATGTAGAGCCCGTCTGCGTCCTTTAAAAGCACTGGCTTTTTCTGGTAAAGGTGTAGGGGTACCTATCTTGCGGATGTTATACATCACCACTGTTCGGTCCCTGTTAAGACTATGCAGCACCCGTTTTGTCTTACACAAGGCAAGGCAGAATTTAAAAAATAGAGCTGATACAGAACGAGGCTATGAGGATTATTCTTGGATGTCAAAGAAATGCAATGATTGAAATAATGAGAATGGAATTAAAATTACAGAGTGTGTATGATAGAGTCCGTGACATTAACACTGGAGTATCGATTCGTTTCATGCGGAGAAAAGGAGGGAATACGCTGTTTCAGAGCATTCAGACCTGCTTGAGTGACGTACACACTTCCAGGAAACTGAGGGAGACATACTACACGAGGGGATTAGCTCATGACTTCAGGGAATACGATGTACTTGATTGCTGTAAACTCTCTCACCAGTGTAATAGGTCTGCTCCCTGGAAAGTACAGAAAATAGACGTCGAAATTGTACCCCTCAAGGTGAAAAAGATTCATCATGAACCGGGACAATTACGGTGTTTGTATGGAAGCATGATATCTCGGTTACCAAGAGGCAATAGTTTACATGTATATTGTGACGGGTTGGTGGCGGAGTGGTGTACAGGTTCCTGAGCCTATTGGGCTCTATCATATCTACACTTGAAACTGTTTATGGAGTCAGCCTCCACCACATCACTTCCTAATGCATTCCATTTGTCAACCACTCTGACACTAAAAAAGTTCTTTCTGATATCTCTGTGGCTCATTTGGGAACTCAGTTTCCACCTGTGTCCCCTAGTGCGTGTGCCCCTTGTGTTAAATAGCCTGTCTTTATCAACCCTGTCGATTCCCTTGAGAATCTTGAATGTGGTGATCATGTCCCCCCTAACTCTTCTGTCTTCCAACGAAGTGAGGTTCAATTCCCGTAGTCTCTCCTCGTAGCTCATACCTCTCAGCTCGGGTACTAGTCTGGTGGCAAACCTTTGAACCTTTTCCAGTTTAGTCTTATGCTTGACTAGATATGGACTCCATGCTGGAGCCGCATACTCCAGGATTGGTCTGACATATGTGGTATATAATGTTCTGAAAGATTCCTTACACAAGTTTCTAAAGGCCATTCTTATGTTAGCCAACCTGGCATATGCTGCTGATGTTATCCTCTTGATATGAGCTTCAGGGGACAGGTCTGGCGTGATATCAACCCCCAGGTCTTTCTCTCTCTCTGACTCTTGAAGTATTTCATCTCCCAAGTGATACCTTGTATCTGGTCTCCTGCTTCCTACCCCTATCTTCATTACATTACATTTGCTTGGGTTAAACTCTAACATCCATTTGTTCGACCATTCCTGCAGCTTGTCCAGGTCTTCTTGAAGCCTCAAGCTGTCCTCCTCTGTCTTAATCCTTCTCATAATTTTGGCGTCGTCAGCAAACATTGAGAGGAATGAGTCTATACCCTCTGGGAGATCATTTACGTATATCAGAAACAGGATAGGTCCAAGCACCGAGCCCTGTGGGATTCCACTGGTGACTTCACGCCATTCTGAGGTCTCACCCCTCACTATAACTCTCTGCTTCCTATTGCTTAGGTACTCCCTTATCCACTGGAGCGCCCTACCAGTTACTCCTGCCTGTTTCTCCAGCTTATGCATCAACCTCTTATGGGGTACTGTGTCAAAGGCTTTCCGACAGTCCAAAAAAATGCAGTCCGCCCATCCTTCTCTTTCTTGCTTAATCTTTGTCACCTGATCATAGAATTCTATCAAGCCTGTAAGGCAAGATTTACCCTCCCTGAACCCATGTTGATGGGTTGTCACGAAGTCTCTTCTCTCCAGATGTGTTACTAGGTTTTTACTCACAATCTTCTCCATCACCTTGCATGGTATACAAGTTAAGGACACTGGCCTGTAGTTCAGTGCCTCTTGTCTGTCACCCTTTTCAAATATTGGTACTACATTAGCAGTCTTCCATACTTCTGGTAGGTCTCCCGTTTCCAGTGACCTACTATACACTATGGAGAGTGGCAAGCAAAGTGCTCCTGCACACTCTTTCAATACCCATGGTGAGATTCCATCCGGCCCAACAGCTTTTCTCACATCCAGCTCCAATAGGTGCTTCTTGATCTCATCTCTTGTAATTTCGAACCTTTCCAAGGTCACCTGGTTTGCTGCCACCTCTCCGAGCGCCGTGACTTCTCCCTGTTCTATTGTAAAGACCTCCTGGAACCTTTTGTTGAGTTCTTCACACGCCTCTTTGTCATTCTCTGTGTACCTGTCCTCGCCCACCCTAAGTTTCATCACCTGTTCCTTCACTGTTGTCTTCCTCCTGATGTGACTGTGTAGTAGCTTTGGTTCGGTCTTGGCTTTATTAGCTATATCATTTTCATACCTTTTCTCAGCTGCTCTTCTCACACTAACATACTCGTTCCTGGTTCTCTGGTATCTCTCTCTACTTTCTGGTGTTCTGTTATTACGGAAGTTCCTCCATGCCCTTTTGTTCAGCTCCTTTGCTTTCATACATTCCCTATTAAACCACGGATTCTTCCTTTGCTTCTCTGTTTTTTCCTGTTGGGCTGGGACAAACCTGCTTACAGCCTCCTGACATTTTTGGGTGACATAGTCCATCATGTCTTGTACGAACTTGGTTCCGAGTTCTGTGTCCCAATGTATATCCCATAGGAATTTATTCATCTCCTCATAGTTTCCCTTTCGGTACGCCAGCCCTTTGTTTCCCAGTTCTTTTTTGGGGGTGATAATTCCTAGCTCAACCAGGTACTCAAAGCTCAATACACTATGATCACTCATTCCCAAGGGGGCCTCCAACTTAACTTCCCTTATATCCGACTCATTTAGGGTAAATATCAGATCAAGCAAGGCTGGTTCATCCCCTCCTCTCGTTCTTGTCGGTCCCTTGACGTGTTGACTTAGAAAGTTTCTTGTTGCCACATCCAGCAGCTTAGCTTTCCATGTGTCTGGGCCTCCATGTGGGTCTCTGTTCCCCCAATCTATCTTTCCATGGTTGAAGTCTCCCATGATTAGTAGCCTGGATCCGTTCCTGCTAGCCACAGAAGCTGCTCTCTCTATTATATTGATGGTGGCCAAGTTGTTTCTATCATATTCCTGTCTGGGTCTTCTGACATTCGGTGGGGGGTTATATATGACTAATACTATAATTTTCTGTCCTCCAGTTGCTATGGTGCCTGATATGTAGTCACTGAAACCCTCACAGTTCTGAATTACCATCTCTTCGAAACTCCAACCTTCTCTTAGTAGCAAAGCTACACCACCTCCTCCACTCCCTTCTCTCTCTTTCCTCACTACATAGTAGCCCTGTGGAAACACTGCGTTTGTTATGGTGTTTGTTAGCTTTGTTTCTGTTAGTGCTATTATGTCTGGGTTTTCTTCTAGTGCCCATTCTCCGAGTTCACTTGTTTTATTTGTAATTCCATCTATGTTAGTGTACATTGCCTTGAAGCTCACTTTCTTCAGTTCATTTTCTTGTCCCTTTCTTGGTGAGCATTCTGCTGGTGTGGGAAGCTTTTCAATGGGTGAGATGATCTGTGAGGTGGTTTGCAGGGTTTCAGGGGAGTTTGGGGTGAGGGGTGGGGGTTTCATGGAAGGGGGGACAGGTAGGGTGTGGGTTAAGGAGATAGGGGGGACATGGAGGATACGGTGTGAGGGGGAGGAGGGATAGGGAGGGTATGGGATGAAGGGGGAGGGGGGAAAGGTGGGAGGGGGGACATGATGGGAATGGGGAAGGGATGACAGGGTAAGAATGGGGTGGGGGGGGAGGGAGGGATGGTGTCGTGACGCTGAACCCCGGTTCATTCCGAACACAGCGATTACACAACACATAACACCTTGCCTCAGCAACCGTTACTACCACCGTGTACTCCTACACACACCAGACCCTTGAGGCGTACCACTAGCTTTGTACTGGAACACAATGAATGAACATACGGAAGGTATTTAAAGGCCGTCGGATTTTGTCATTTAATTACAAAGAATAGACTCTGACAAATAATACTATATTAATTAACATACTCTATTAGGTCAATACACTTCCAATACCCATAGACCACTTGACCTCCGCGATCACCACCCACACTCGTAACTTCCGCCTAAGTCCCTAATACGGAATGATTACTACAACGCTCCACACCCGGTTAGTCTTACATTCAATACTCACATACTGCAGACTTAACTTGGTCACTAAGATCACAACAGGCTCTCGCATAGCTGTCTGCTACACTTCGCTGCTGCCACAACCGGAGATGCGGAGGACTTCCTAGTTCCACTCCTACAATCAGACTGACTCCAGTCCGCCATCTCCCTCAACCATTTCACCCCACCTCTCAAGGAAGGTATAATCCGATTAACCTTATCCCTAGAGAGGTAATCTTGTTCCTGGAAGCCTGACGAAGAATAATTCCTCTTTCCAGGAATTAATCATTTGGCTAAACAGCTTCGGTCTTAATCAATTGACCTTTCTTAGATATGTGATCCATAGTCTGTCTACTTACATGTACTTTCAATCATCATTCGTTAAGTGTTGTAGTAATGATCCTCTAGCTAATAATTCCTACTAACTTGTGGATTACAACACCACTCCCCTCCTTAAACACGCATATGTCCCCATATGCATCATTGCAATGGTTCCATTAGTGCAAGGACCTGGAGGATGCACCCACCATATGTGTACAACTAAAAAATCATCCAATAAGTTCATCATACACACAATGAAATAAATTAAAATTTTCCCCGACATGACTCACAACACTTCTCCAACATATACATTATATTCACATCATAGCACAGGTAAAATAGTCTGTAATAATTTTTCCCATCTCCAACAATGCACATATACCTAAACTGCTGACATATAATTACATACAAACATAACCATAAAATTACATGGACCAGAATGCTGGCACTTAAACAGAATTGACACTAGTTATTAATATATACACAACACATATATATCTAAGGTTCTTCATCCTTAGTAATTATAATTTAACATCTTGCCCTGTACTGTTGACATAAGGGCTTACAATAATCACACAATGTTTCACTGGCCTCCTCCACAATTGGCAGCATCACTTCTCTTGTCTTCGTGTCCCATGGTTGCTAGGTCATAGATCCTCCATGACCCAGACAAAACCCAGGCTGTCCAGCCTGGTGAATGTTGTCAATGTCCCATCGTTGCTCTGAGCTAACGTGATCCTGGCCTCCAGAGCAACGGAGATTCCTACCCCAGGGTCATGTTCCCTCGGGTCTGTGCTGACGTCTCGTTCCAGGGCACCAATCCCAGAACGCTGTAGATACCTCACAGCTCTCTGGTCTAGGCCCATCCGCCCAGAGTGTGTCCACCTGTATTCACACCTTCCCGACCGCTGTACCTGCAAAATATTCCCTCGGAGCCCCCTGGCTCGATCCCATTATTACATAACCCCCTCGGCTCCTTACTCTCTCCCCGTATATAGCCTGAGCGCAGCTGCAAAACCATTGCAGCTGGCCCTTATCCCTGCTTTGATGTCAGGGGGCGAATTTCGCCTATAACGTCACGTTGGCTTCACTTCCACCCCCCTTTTTTTTCTAGAATAACTGAGTGTAGCCTCATAGCTTCCCTTCTACTCTACCTGAAGCTCTGTGACATGATCCCGGGGGACCTTCTCAAGCCTAACACTCAGTAATGGTGCCGATGAGGTAATATACAGTATATACATACACATACATTATCACAATAAATACCTCATTAAAATAATTTCACACTTATGTCACTAAAACATCATACTGCCACTGGCTCGCCTCTAGCGAGATTCCTGTAACAACTTAATACGAAATTAGTATATCTACTTCGCTCGTCCACTGCAACCACCAACACCTGAAATTTTAAATTCTACCTTATAATCTTATCCATAAGACTTACCCACTCCGACATAATTAATAATGAAAATTTTAATGAGAATAATGAATTTTTATTAGTCTTTTATGAGTTTTGCTAGATATATCGACGTGGCTCGCCTACTGCAGCCACCAACTCCTGCAATTATCCACATTTCATCTTATCCATAAGACTTACCCACTCCGACACACCATTACCACTGGTCATCCCAACCACTGATGACCTCAATATAACGCCATACATCCCTACAACCACTTCCTGCGTCCTAACGCACCGACCTTGCTTCGCCAATACTCACCTTACCGACCACTACCTGGCGCCCCTGCGCCACCATATACTCCACAACACCACACTCCATACCAGGCGTCCAAACGCCACTACACTACACCACCCAATGGCGTCCCCAACGCCCTCAACACAACACCCGGCGTCCCCAACGCCCTCAACACAACACACGGCGTCCCCAACGCCCTCAACACAACACACGGCGTCCCCAACGCCCTTAACACAACACACGGCGTCCCCAACGCCCTCAACACAACACACGGCGTCCCCAACGCCCTCAACACAACACACGGCGTCCCCAACGCCATCAACACAACACACGGCGTCCCCAACGCCCTCAACACAACACCCGGCGTCCCCAACGCCCTCAACACAACACCCGGCGTCCCCAACACCACACACGGCGTCTCCAACGCCCTCAACACCATCACCACCACAGGCATATGCCTTGCGCCAGAGCGCATCAAAACACCACGAGACATCACCAACCGCAACACACACTGTCCCTTTTCTCTGGTAATCCATTAATTACCTGACCAACACTCGTCAGGCATAATTTCTTGTGTAGTGGCCACCCGCCACACACTACCACCTGCGTTAACATACTTTAACGCTAATGTCTACAATACACCCGGTGTTACAACAACCAGTTATGCTACACATGCTACAATGCCAACAATGTCATGCACTATACTACATCCATGATATCCACAGTGAAAACATGCACATTTCACTACAGTAAATACTATGCATTACGCTGGCGTCTAATAAGCCACTACACATGCATTACACTACACACCACATGCATTACACTACACACCCCGGCGTACAAACGCCAATACACAACCATGCACTACACCCGGCGCCACACACCCCCACCAACGGGACACGCTCCCCGTGTCCCACGGTAACACTCTCCATAATGCTACCTACACCCACAAAAAAATCTCCATGGCCCTCTCCAGGGTACAGTAGACGGCGAACCCCAGACGTCAAATTACGCGTCGCTCGCTATGCCAAGGCGTCCATAATTCACTGCGCCTATTTTCTGTATCTACACCTGACAACGCCGGAACTCGCACAGTACTTTAGGTAATATTTCATTATCCTTAAAATATTCGATTTACACGTTACATGAAATTTAATTAACTTTAAATTACGTAGTTTTCACGCTTAATTTCACCTTAGCAACGGTTTCTCACTATTTCCGCCTTACCAACGATATAAAACAAGCTCCATGGTGCGGCTCGCTTGGCCCACCCATCGCTTGGCCCGCACATGGCCGCACATGGCCCACGCTGGCCCACATTCACCCGCGCTAGTTTTCCTCGCCACGCTGTATAATCCGCACTACGAACACTGTATAATCCGCACTACGAACACTGTATAATCCGCACTACGAACACTGCACTTGTTTTAGATCCCGATGCTTCAGTGGTCCAGACTTGCATCTTAGCCGTCTCTCGTTGCGGAAATCTGGAAAGAAAGAAATAAACCCCACATGTGCACCACAATGGCCTAGTCCGCTGCCACCAAATATGTCGTGACGCTGAACCCCGGTTCATTCCGAACACAGCGATTACACAACACATAACACCTTGCCTCAGCAACCGTTACTACCACCGTGTACTCCTACACACACCAGACCCTTGAGGCGTACCACTAGGTTTGTACTGGAACACAATGAATGAACATACGGAAGGTATTTAAAGGCCGTCGGATTTTGTCATTTAATTACAAAGAATAGACTCTGACAAATAATACTATATTAATTAACATACTCTATTAGGTCAATACACTTCCAATACCCATAGACCACTTGACCTCCGCGATCACCACCCACACTCGTAACTTCCGCCTAAGTCCCTAATACGGAATGATTACTACAACGCTCCACACCCGGTTAGTCTTACATTCAATACTCACATACTGCAGACTTAACTTGGTCACTAAGATCACAACAGGCTCTCGCATAGCTGTCTGCTACACTTCGCTGCTGCCACAACCGGAGATGCGGAGGACTTCCTAGTTCCACTCCTACAATCAGACTGACTCCAGTCCGCCATCTCCCTCAACCATTTCACCCCACCTCTCAAGGAAGGTATAATCCGATTAACCTTATCCCTAGAGAGGTAATCTTGTTCCTGGAAGCCTGACGAAGAATAATTCCTCTTTCCAGGAATTAATCATTTGGCTAAACAGCTTCGGTCTTAATCAATTGACCTTTCTTAGATATGTGATCCATAGTCTGTCTACTTACATGTACTTTCAATCATCATTCGTTAAGTGTTGTAGTAATGATCCTCTAGCTAATAATTCCTACTAACTTGTGGATTACAACAATGGGTGGGGGCAGGTAGGGTGAGGGGAAGGGAGGGTTTCTATACAGAGGGGGGTGGTGGGGTTGCCCTCCCCTCTGGTGTTGCTGGGATGCTGGTTTTGGGTTCGCCTCTTGTCTCTAGGACTGTTGTGTTGGGGGCTGTGATTTCCTGGTTTGCTTCTCCCTCCCTGCGCTTCCTCCTTGCCTCTGCTGCCCTGGCTCTCTCCTCCTTCGTCCTGTCTCTCTGCAGGAATACTTTCTTGTATCCCTCCACATGCTGCAGTTGACTCTTCCTTTCAAGAATATCCTCCTTCATGGTTTCGTTTGTAAACACCACCTTTACAAGTCGGTTTCTGTCCTTGTTGTACCAGCCCAACCTGAAAACCTTCTCAATGTTTCGTTCAGCCCCTTCCATCTGTAACCCCTTCAGTAGCCCCTGTACTGCCTCTCTATCCTTGCTATTCCATTCTTGCCTGTTGGATCCTTCCTGTTCTTTGATGCCTACAACTACCACTGATCTTTTTCTCTCCAGCAGCTGAGTGGTGCACCTTGCTGCTTCCTGTGAGGTAGCAGCTTGCATCGCTACCTCCCTCACTGTGTACATTGCTTCTGAGCTCTTTTTCAGTATGTCCGCAAATGTTTCAGGTACAGAGGCATTTCCTTCCAATGTAACATTCCCACCTTCCCTTTGGATGATAATCTGATGCTCGGTCTCTTTATTTTTTTCTGTGAGGGATTTGATCTCCTCCCTTGCTGATGTCAGCTCACTTTGCAGGTTGTTAATTGTAATCCTCATTTCCTGCATCTCCTTCCTGAATTCCTCCAGAACTTGGGTTAACATGTCCCCCGTTTGATCAATTTGGCAGTTCCCTGTGTCCCTGTTGCGTCCACCTGCCATTTTGGCCTTGTCAAGAGAGAAATAGCAGATTGATTGATGAAGATTAAGCCACCCAAAAGGTGGCACGGGCATGAATAGCCCGTAAGTGGTGTCCCTTTTGAGCCATTCCCAGTATCAAAAGCTGATACTGGAGATCCGTGGAGGTGCGAATGCACCCTCCATGACGGGAGATGTCTCCTTTGTGAATGTGTTAAGATGAAGATGAAGCCACCCAAAAGGTGGCACGGGCATGAATAGCCCGTAAGTGGTGGCCCTTTTGAGCCATTCCCAGTATCAAAAGCTGATACTGGAGATCTGTGGAGGTGCGAATGCACCCTCCATGACGGGAGATGTCTCCTTTGTGAATGTGTTAAGATGAAGATGAAGCCACCCAAAAGGTGGCACGGGCATGAATAGCTCGTAAGTGGTGGCCCTTTTGAGCCATCACCAGTATCAATAGAAGATATTGGAGATCTGTGGAGGCGCGACTGCACCCAGCGTGACGGGAGATGTCTCCCGTGTGAGAGAGAGCAAGAGAGAGAGCAAGAATAGTCCTAGTGTGAGTGGGTGTGGTGGGGGGGGGGCGTTTTGGGAGATTGGGAGTGGTGGTGGTGGGGGGAGGGGGAGTGTGTTGGGAGAGTGAGATGGGGGGTTAAGAGATGGGTGAGGTGTAGTCTTCAGATTACGGCGGGTGGGGGAGGATTAGCGGCTTATCTGGGTTCCCAGTGTGCTCACAGTTGCTGTCCCTGTTACCTGCCTACCACGATTGTATTATTACGATTGTATTATTGAATGGAATGCAATAGTGTCTATGATATGATATGATATAAACCTTGTACACTGTTGGAGACTTATGAGAGACACTTACCAGCCAGCCCCCCACAAGCACTCTAGGTGAATACACGGCGTGTCGTCGGTAATCCTGTGAGGTCTTCAGGTCTCCACGTGGGTCCCGGCTGATGCGGGTCCGTCTAATTACCACAAGCTACCACAAGCTACACAAGCTTCAGAAAGCTTCCTGGCAATACGTTAGTAATGAATAAATATGATATGTTAAGTTAGGCTGACCTAACCTAACCTATCCTAACCTAACCTAACCTAACCTAACTTAACCAAACCTAACCTAACCTAACCGAAGCTTGGATCGTCGACTTGATTTGGCGTCACCAGCTTTTTATTTTCGTCTAATTTCTTTATAAAAAGATACTTTTTCAGATTAAAATTGTTTTTTCGTGTTGTACATTCAGCACCAACATTATAATGAGTAAATATATCATATTTATTCATTACTAACGTATTGCCAGGAAGCTTTCTGAAGCTTGTGTAGTTTGTGGTAGCTTGTGGTAATTAGACGGACCGGCTGATGCGACTGATGCTTCCTCAAGAAGTCGATCTTCACTAGCTATCTTTAAATTCACTAAGACAATTCACCACGAGATGTGATCAATGTGTTGCATTACAGAGTGACTCTGTGCACATGCAGCTCCGGCTTGGGTACAAAAATTACTGGGAATATGGGATAGGTGTTCATGATAATGACACGAAGTTTAAACTATGTGGTATGTTAAGGTCTCGCACCCTCACCCATTATGTTCTTGATTGTCCGTTGATTAATGTACATAGAAACACTGAGATAAGGACTATTCTTGAACAAATAGCCTGGATAAGTCACAACGGAAAGGTTGATGATATTCTGGAGAGATATAAGAATTTTGCACCAAGACTGTAATCTTTTGTTGAATTATCTGCATGTCTCTTGCAAATTGTCTATACAGTATACTCTTGCAAATTAGGTATACTTCTAAGTCATAGGAGTATTTGTGTGTACGTCTGATACCATACTACTTGTGTAAAGGAGGAAATGTATATGTTTATATCTCAGATTGTTCGACAATATGTTTATTGTTTGTGATGTGTGTCTATATATGTATGAACACGTTGTACTGAACGTGGGTGAGAATAGCTTGAGCTACCTCATCTCTTTATGTGTATTTTACCTCAATAAACTTATTTCAGTTTCAATTTCAATTACCGCATAACGTGGTGGAGTTGGTCTTCATCCCTTGATCGAATCAAACGTGGGTTGGACATGTATATGACTGGTTGTTGTTGTTATAGATTCAGCTACTCGGAACAAGTTCCAAGCAGCACGGGCTATAGTGAGCCCGTAACTTACCTGGCACAGGAGCGGGGCAAGTAGCACGGGTTATGGTGAGCCCGTAGTGGACTTACCTGGCACAGGAGCGGTGCTGTGACATATATGACTGGGATTGGGTGGTTATAAATCAGGAGGACAGTTCATAGTTCACGCGAAGCCCAACATCCAACTCACAGTACAGGGTCAACCAATTGAATGGGTCGACACCTATCAGTATCTAGGAATCATCCTCTACACACACATGAATTTTAATGCTGAGGTCACATACTTGAGAGAGCGAACTGCGGCCCGGACGGCAATCCTCAGGTCGCTAACCTCCCTTTCTGGAGGAGCCAATCTGCAAGTCCTTCGCACATACTATGTACAGGCTGTCAGATCAGTGATCGATTATGCCGCACCTGCACTCACAAATCTATCACACCAACAGTGGAAAAAGCTTGAAGTTGCCCAAAACAATGCTTTGAGAGCTGCACTGGGAGCCGCCATGTGGACCAGGCTTGAAACTCTTAGACTGGAGACGGGTTTGCCCTCTCTACAAGAAAGAATATCACAAAGGACAGCTACAATTATTAGTAAGATAATTATTTCTTCTGATCCAATCCCAGTACGGCAGGCCTTGGTGGTTGACTAGGCCAAAACAATGGAAACTCTTGGGTTGCAAGAGCAGGAAAAGTCCTAAACAGACTACATTTAAAAAACATGATTCTTGATAAAGAGGGTGATCATCCACACCCAAATTACACTCCTTCCGCGCCGTGGGAAGAGCCTACTTTCAAAATAGTAATAGAAAGTCTCCCAATGAAAAAGGCTGCCTATGATCCGACAATCCTAAGGCGCATAATAGAAGAGCAAATGTATAGCATAGCAGTAGCAGGAGCCACCCACATCTTCACAGACGGATCGGTGGACACAGAAAATGAGAGTGCTGGCGCTGCTCTTTGCACGACCAGCGTTCAGGCATATTGGAGACTGGGAGGACTAGTATCATCAACCCAAACTGAGCTGTTTGCCATACAACAGGCAATCGCATATGTGATTGCACAAAACACTCAAAATGCAATCATACACACAGACTCAAAAGCTGCACTTCAAATACTAGGACAAAAACAGTGGAAAGATAATGTGGAAATAATTACCACCATTTTGTATCTTGGAGCAGTCGCTAAAGGCAAAGGCCTCAACATAACTTTAAACTGGATCCCATCCCATATTGGAATCTCATTAAATGAAAAAGCTGATGAAATTGCTAAATTGGCAACTCGTCATCCAGTGATACATAAAACAATTCAACCCAGCCTAGAGAACATAAAAAACATCATCACCAAAAAACTCTCACATCTCAACAAAGCCTACCTGCACCAAAGAATAACTGAAGGTTCGCCATCTGCAACATGGTATCTTCAGGCAACCAAATTAGAAAGGTTAAATATCCCAAAAGGAATCCACAGGGAAATAGCAGTTAGGCTATATAGACTACGTCTAGGTTACAGATGCAACTGGGAGATTGGTGAACTCCGACAGAGAGAGTGCATCTTCTGCCAAACTGTCACAGAAAAGCCATTACTTCACTATCTTCTGGAATGTGAAGCAACCAATGATCTTAGAAGAGCTTTAAGAGTTCCTGAATCATGCAGTGGCCACCCTGAAACCATCAACACAGCCACTCTCCTGGTCAACAAAGGTGTCCAGCAGCTGGACACCCTCATAAAAACTGTGAAGCAGTATCCTCCCCCGCGATAACAGCCTGATGGTTAAATGCAACCTCAGAATACTGGGATTTTTTTTTTTTTTACCACTTACGGGCTATTCATGCCCGTGCCACCTCTTGGGTGGCTTAATCTTTATCAATCAATCAATAAAAAATAAAAAATCAACCTATAAAACGATTAGAAACCTTGGCCCAGAGGGAGACGCTGCATACCTAAGGTTAATTAATTTAGCCTGGACTTCTCAAACTAGACCTTCTGCTTGGAATAGAGCAGACATAGTGCCGATCCCAAAACCCAAAGATCCAGCTAATTCCAGGCCCATCTCTCATCAAAGCTGTGCAGCCAAGACGGCAGACAGAATGGCACTCAACAGACTGGAGTGGAAAATGCCTAAACTGTACCATGATATGTGTGCCTATAGAAGAGGGGTTGGCACAGTGGAATGTATTACAACTCTGTTAGCCCACTTGAATGACAGACCAGGAATGCTGATATTCCTAGACCTCGAAAAAGCCTTTGAACTGGCTAGCGCCCCAGCTATTCTCTGCTGCCTCATTGACAAAGAGGTCAGAGGCAACCTGCTCTCCTGGACCAAAAACTGTCTCATAAACAGAGAAGCAAGAGTAAAACTTCATGGCACAGTCTTTGAGTACAAAAGACATGAAAATGGTACACCGCAAGGAGGTATTCTCAGCCCTCTTCTCTTCAACTGTTTAATGGAAAGAATAATGAGGTTGAAACTTCCACATCACTGCAGGCTGCTAAACTACGCGGACGACTTTGTCATCATCATAAAAGGAAGGGATGCGGCACGCCTTGCACCCAAATGCTTAGACTGCATCAGTAAAGAGGCAAAGCAGATTGGGATCAAACTCAATCCCTCAAAGTCAAAGGCCATGCCCATAAAAATAGCGAAGCCCAACATCCAACTCACAGTACAGGGTCAACCAATTGAATGGGTCGACACCTATCAGTATCTAGGAATCATCCTGGACACACACATGAATTTTAATGCTGAGGTCACTTACTTGAGAGAGCGAACTGCGGCCCAGACGGCAATCCTCAGGTCGCTAACCTCCCTTTCTGGAGGAGCCAATCTGCAAGTCCTTCGCACATACTGTGTACAGGCTGTCAGATCAGTGATCGATTATGCCGCACCTGCACTCACAAATCTATCACACCAGCAGTGGAAAAAGCTTGAAGTTGCCCAAAACAATGCTATGAGAGCAGCACTGGGAGCCCCCATGTGGACCAGGCTTGAAACTCTTAGACTGGAGACGGGTTTGCCCTCTCTACAAGAAATAATATCACAAAGGACAGCTACAATTGTCAGTAAAAAAAATATTTCTTCTGATCCAATCCCAGTACGGCAGGCCTTGGTGGTTGGAGTAGGCCAAAACAATGGAAACTCTTGGGTTGCAAGAGCAGGAAAAGTCCTAAACAGACTACATTTAAAAAACATGATTCGTGATAGAGAGAGTGATCATCCACACCCAAATTACACTCCTTCCGCACCGTGGGAAGAGCCTACTTTCAAAATAGTAATAGAAAGTCTCCCAATGAAAAAGGCTGCCTATGATCCGACAATCCTAAGGCGCATAATAGAAGAGCAAATGTATAGCATAGCAGTAGCAGGAGCCACCCACATCTTCACAGACGGATCGGTGGACACAGAATATGAGAGTGCTGGCGCTGCTCTTTGCACGGCCAGCGTACAGGCATATTGGAGACTGGGAGGACTAGTATCATCAACCCAAACTGAGCTGTTTGCCATACAACAGGCATTCGCATATGTGATTGCACAAAACACTCAAAATGCAATCATACACACAGACTCAAAAGCTGCACTTCAAATACTAGGACAAAAACACTAGAAAGATAATGTGGAAATAATTACCACCATTTTGTATCTTTGAGCAGTCGCTAAAGGCAAAGGACTCAACATAACTTTAAACTGGATCCCATCCTATATTGGAATCTGTCACGACCCTTGAGACTAAATAATGTTCTTCTCCCCACAGTGTAAAGAACAAATAAAAATCTGCCATGCCAATAGGTGTGTAGGGGTATAATTAATCACTGTATAAAAACGGGAGAACAATATATTTTGCTAAGGGTGACAACTTAACAACAATTAAATAAATAGCCAGAAATATTTATCCGCATGTAATACTATAGAATGCAAGTAATTATTTGAGACCTGTGCACTATCACCAGAATATGGAGTAAGCCATAAATACACTAAAATCGTCTATCCAGGTAAATTAATACTTATATGGGCTTAAAATAACAAAAACCAAGAACTTAGCTTAAACACAACTGCACTCGACCGCAGCCGCCACTCTACTGCCCAGGACGTGCTCCGCAGGCCCAACGTCGACTAACCGTCTACCCAAATACCAATTAACGTTCGCATGAACATTGTGAACATTCTATTTACAAAGGTCAGCCCTAAACTCCAACATTATTACTAAGAGTTATAATTACTGGTCTCACATTCCTTGAAATATTACGGCTACCACATATGGGAATAAATAAATATAAAACTATAGGCAATTGATTTGCCAACAATCGCCCTGGCCATTCCCAAATATTGTCAACCGCCCACACGGCTAATTTCACGTGACATCCACCACCAAAACAAACCTTACACACACTACCCAGCTATCTATGTTATATATATATAATGTATATATATCTATATACACAAATCTTATACAACTGACAGCAATATTTACGTAGAGAAAACAATAACATAATACGAGGTTCGGGAGAATTGGCAGAATCGTAATAAGATTCGTGACAGAATCCCATTAAATGAAAAAGCTGATGAAATTGCTAAATTGGCAACTCGTCATCCAGTGATACATAAAACAATTCAACCCAGCCTAGGGAACATAAAAAACATCATCGCCAAAAAACTCTCACATCTCAACATCTCTCACCTGCACCAGAGAATAGCTGAAGGTTCGCCATCTGCAACATGGTATCTTCAGGCAACCAAATTAGAAAGGTTAAGTATCCCAAAAGGAATCCACAGGGAAATAGCAGTTAGGTTATATAGACTACGTCTAGGTTACAGATGCAACTGGGAGATTGGTGAACCCCGACAGAGAGAGTGCATCTTCTGCCAAACTGTCACAGAAAAGCCATTACTTCACTATCTTCTGGAATGTGAAGCAACCAGTGACCTTAGAAGAGTTTTAAGAGTTCCTGAATCATGCAGTGGCCATCCTGAAGCCATCAACACAGCCACTCTCCTGGTCAACAAAGGTGTTCAGCAGCTGGACACCCTCATAAAGACTGTGAAGCAGTATCCTCCCCCGCGATAACAGCTTGATGGTTAAATGCAGACTCAGAATATTGAGAAAAAAAATTGTACCACTTACGGGCTATTCATGCCCATGCCACCTCTTGGTTGGCTTAATCTTCATCATCATCATTATCCTCTTCACCCCCAACATAACTAGCCGCGAGATGATCCAGCAGTGAGGATCTCCAACTCTTTCCCGGCACCGGAGGATGAATGTTCGATTGTTGGCATGATAATTATAGCAAGACAAAAGACTTTAACATTTATTTATAAATGAAAACGTTTTTAACATTTATTTATAAAACATGTTGTTAACATCTATCTATAAAACACATTTTTAACATATATTTATAAAACACTTTGTTAACATCTGTCTCTAAAACACATTTAAAAAAAAAATATAAATGAAAAAGTAATGAAAAACAAACTATAATTTTAGGATTATTTTTTATTCAAAACTGATGGTCAAAAGCAATCTATATAAAGATTAGGGTCACATATCTAAAAACTGGAAATTTTGAGAAATTAATTTACTGAAATATGAGAGCATTTGCACACAATTATTAGTATCAGACATAGTCAAATTGTGAAAGCAAGATTTGTAGAGGACAATCGCTCTTGTCTATGTTACTATGTATTGCAGTGTCCATGATCATTTCCACGTCGCCAATATCACTCTCCATCTCGTCAGTGCTTACCACTTTCATAGGAATGTTGTTATCAGTCGAGTGGACCTGGATGTGACTTCTGGTGTTCCTCCAGGCAGCAATGTCAGCCTGGAGGTCAGGCAGGCGACTGTAGGAACCCTGATCCAGAGGGCACCTCGTGAAGGGGTCCAATGGGGTCATCAGCAGCAGTTGAACCAGTGTCGACTCATCCACCACCATCTTGGACGAGTGTAGCAGGACAGGAGCCTCCATAACTGCACCAGTCACGCTATCCACGAACTCCTCCGGACATGGATCCGACGATTCCTCAAATAATTTTGGGAAGTGGTGAAATGAGAACCCGAACTCCGCTGCCCGCTTGTTGACAAACGCCAGAATGTGAGCGTGGTCAAGAACTAAGACTGTTGAAATAGCCATAGATCTCTCAAGTAACACAAAAAAAACATCTAAATTCGAGAAGAGCAATAGAAAGCCGAGAGATTTCTCAAGTTTTAAATTCGGTCCCATTGAAACCAAACTAGAAATAAAATTGACGAGGGAAGCAGCCGCGACATGGACGAGACCGGGGCATTCGTAAGCAGCCATTGTGGGCAGTGTAAACAGGAGCACCTCAAACAGACCAAATATTTCATCGTATTTATTGGCAGTTTGCATAGCATCAATCAGGCATGTAAGATACATGTCTCGTATTGCATCTGCCTTATGATTCAAGAGCTGCAAGATGTGGCTGAAAAAAGCTGCTTCTTTTCCAATATTCAAATTTCGAACTTGAGTAACAGCGGCAGCAGCAACAGCCTTTACATGACCACATTTATTAAGGCTGTTAAACACACTGATGAGGTGGTAAAAGAGATTAGTCTTTGATTCACTATAGATAAGGATATCTACCTGCAGGTACGCGATCATGTCCACCAGCCCAGTCACGATATGCTGGCCAGCGGTTGCATCCTGGAGGTACTTATCGGGCCACATACTGATAAAGCGAAGCATTTCCAGCCGGAGATAGGGGTTGGGGCACAAACTTGGATGGGAGAACATTCTCAATATCCAAGGCTTCAAAGACTTAGAAACTACTGGACTTAACTCTAAGTCGTATTCTTTCTTCCAGTTTCTTAACAGTTCGACAATTTTCCAAATAACGTTCTCCCATCGACCTGATATTTGAACAGATTTTCTTCTCATGCAAGAAGCAACCGTTAGTGCCCAAAAAATCGCTTGACTGGCCTTGTTGACAGCTACTATCTCAGAGCTGGCATAGCGTAATAAAATTTCGACCTTCCGTTCACTGCTCTCAATTGTATCTAAAAGATGATGACAGGAAATTTTATATGGGTCGATGCTTGATAAAGCCATAATAAATGCTCGGAATCTAATATTTGATTTTTGTGTGGCGTCCATTTTAATGCGCTGGTTAAGTTCTCATTTGAAGCCTAAAATTTAAAAAAGGTCGAATGTTACACAGCCACCCAAGAGGTAGCACGGGCATGAATAGTCCGTAAAACTACCTCTAATTGATTGATAAAGATTAAGCCACCCAAGAGGTGGCACGGGCATGAATAGCCCGTAAGTGGTACAATTTTTTTTTCTCAGTATTCTGAGGTTGCATTTAACCATCAGGCTGTTATCGCGGGGGAGGATACTGCTTCACAGTCTTTATGAGGGTGTCCAGCTGCTGGACACCTTGGACAAATGTCTGATTGGATTGGTACCTCTAATGAGAGGGCCTGCTTATATTGGGTTGCAGGTGAGGTGAACCGTGGGGAAGTGAGGGAAGAAATATAGAAGATGAGTCACAATAATTTGGCCGAAGATATGTTGAGGAGAGAAACATTACCTGCACGTGAAGTGCGGGTCAATGGCACGGTGCACGGATGCTCAGCTTACATGAAGTTGAAAGAATATGAGAATTATGGAAACTACAGAAGGCTTATAGGACCATGCGTGGAAGTTCCTATTTATATCCACCTTAACTCATTCATATATATGTCTAACCTACACTTGAAATAATAAAGTGATCCCACGACTATTATGTTACCCGGAAATCTGTTCTACAAATCAACAACCCTGTCTCTAAACTGGTATTTACCCAGGTTTTCCCGAATTGCTTAAGGAAAGTTGCATGCGAACCTTTAATTGTTAAAAGAATGCAAAGAGGACCTTCGCGAGACGCTGTCTACCATATTTATTAAATTGTTAGAATCAGGCTAATGTGTTACCAATTTTCAAGACCAATTAGCTTAACGTCAATTGTGGGAAAGTTGCTCGAATCGATAATTGCAAATACCATTCAGAGGAACATAAGAATACAGGTAACTGCTGAGGGCCTATTGGCCCATAGATTGATAAAGATTAAGCCACCCAGGAGGTGGCACGGGCATGAATAGCCCGTAAGTTTGGCCCATATGAGGCAGCTCCTATTTATAACCAGATTGATTGATTGATGAAGATTAAGCCACCCAAGAGGTGGCACGGGCATGAATAGCCCGTAAGTGGTACAATTATTTTTTTCTCAGTATTCTGAGGTTGCATTTAACCATCAGGCTGTTATCGCGGGGGAGGATACTGCTTCACAGTTTTTATGAGGGTGTCCAGCTGCTGGACACCTTTGTTGACCAGGAGAGTGGCTGTGTTGATGGTTTCAGGGTGGCCACTGCATGATTCAGGAACTCTTAAAGCTCTTCTAAGATCATTGGTTGCTTCACATTCCAGAAGATAGTGAAGTAATGGCTTTTCTGTGACAGTTTGGCAGAAGATGCACTCTCTCTGTCGGGGTTCACCAATCTCCCAGTTGCATCTGTAACCTAGACGTAGTCTATATAACCTAACTGCTATTTCCCTGTGGATTCCTTTTGGGATATTTAACCTTTCTAATTTGGTTGCCTGAAGATACCATGTTGCAGATGGCGAACCTTTAGCTATTCTCTGGTGCAGGTAGGCTTTGTTGAGATGTGAGAGTTTTTTGGTGATGATGTTTTTTATGTTCTCTAGGCTGGGTTGAATTGTTTTATGTATCACTGGATGACGAGTTGCCAATTTAGCAATTTCATCAGCTTTTTCATTTAATGGGATTCCAATATGGGATGGGATCCAGTTTAAGGTTATGTTGAGTCCTTTGCCTTTAGCGACTGCTCCAAGATACAAAATGGTGGTAATTATTTCCACATTATCTTTCCACTGTTTTTGTCCTAGTATTTGAAGTGCAGCTTTTGAGTCTGTGTTTATGATTACATTTTGAATGTTTTGTGCAATCACATATGCGAATGCCTGTTGTATGGCAAACAGCTCAGTTTGGGTTGATGATACTAGTCCTCCCAGTCTCCAATATGCCTGTACGCTGGTCGTGCAAAGAGCAGCGCCAGCACTCTCATATTCTGTGTCCACCGATCCGTCTGTGAAGATGTGGGTGGCTCCGGCTACTGCTATGCTATACATTTGCTCTTCTATTATGCGCCTTAGGATTGTCGGATCATAGGCAGCCTTTTTCATTGGGAGACTTTCTATTACTATTTTGAAAGTAGGCTATTCCCACGGCGCAGAAGGAGTGTAATTTGGGTGTGGATGATCACCCTCTCTATCAAGAATCATGCTTTTTAAATGTAGTCTGTTTAGGACTTTTCCTGCTCTTGCAGCCCAAGAGTTTCCATTGTTTTGGCCTAGTCCAACCACCAAGGCCTGCCGTACTGGGATTGGATCAGAAGAAATTATTATCTTACTGACAATTGAAGCTGTCCTTTGTGATATTCTTTCTTGTAGAGAGGGCAAACCCGTCTCCAGTCTAAGAGTTTCAAGCCTGGTCCACATGGGGGCTCCCAGTGCAGCTCTCATAGCATTGTTTTGGGCAACTTCAAGCTTTTTCCACTGCTGGTGTGATAGATTTGTGAGTGCAGGTGCGGCATAATCGATCACTGATCTGACTGCCTGTACATAGCATGTGTGAAGGACTTGCAGATTGGCTCCTCCAGAAAGAGAGGTTAGCGACCTGAGGATTGCCGTCCGGGCCGCAGTTCGCTCTCTTAAGTAAGTGACCTCAGCATTAAAATTCATGTGTGTGTCCAGGATGATTCCTAGATACTGATAGGTGTCGACCCATTCAATTGGTTGACCCTGTACTGTGAGTTGGATGTTGGGCTTCGCTATTTTTATGGGCATGGCCTTTGACTTGGAGGGGTTAAGATTGATCCCAATCTGTTTTGCCTCTATACTGATGCAGTCTAAGCATTTGGGTGCAAGGCGTGCCGCATCCCTTCTTTTTATGATGATGACAAAGTCGTCCGCGTAGTTTAGCAGCCTGAAGTGATGTGGAAGTTTCAACCTCATTATTCTTTCCATTAAGCAGTTGAAGAGAAGGGGGCTGAGAATACCTCCTTGCGGTGTACCACTTTCATGTCTTTTGTACTCAAAGACTGTGCCATGAAGTTTTACTCTTGCTTCTCTGTTTATGAGACAGTTTTTGGTCCAGGAGAGCAGGTTGCCTCTGATCTCTTTGTCAATGAGGCAGCAGAGGCGCTAGCCAGTTCAAAAGCTTTTTCGAGGTCCAGGAATATCAGCATTCCTGGTCTGTCATTCAAGTGGGCTAACAGAGTTGTAATACATTCCACTGTGCCAACCCCTCTTCTATAGGCATACATATCATGGTGCAGTTTAGTCATTTTCCCACACACTTGGTCCGGGAGACATCTCCCGTCACGCAGGGTGCAGTTGCACCTCCACAGATCTCCAGTATCAGCTCTTGATACTGGTAATGGCTCAAAAGGGCCACCACTTACGAGCTATTCATGCCTGTGCCACCTTTTGGGTGGCTTCATCTTCATTTTCTTCATCTGTTTAAAACACGGGAGACATCTCCCGTCACGCTGGGTGCAGTCGCACCTCCACAGATCTCCAGTATCATCTATTGATACTGGTGATGGCTCAAAAGGGCCACCACTTACCAATTCATGCCCGTGCCACCTATTGGGTGGCTTTAGGAAAGTACCTATTGGTACTTTCCGTGCCACCTATTGGGTGGCTTCATCTTCATCTTAACACATTCACAAGGGAGACATCTCCAATCATGCAGGGGGCTATTCGCACCCCTGCCTATTCGTATCTCCAGTATCAGCTCTTGATACTGGTAATGGCTTAAAATGGCCACCACTTACGGGCTATTCATGCCCGTGCCACCTTTTGGGTGGCTTAATCTTCATCATCATCATCAGTCATTTTCCACTCCAGTCTGTTGAGTGCCATTCTGTCAGCCATCTTGGCTGCACAGCTTTGGAGAGAGATGGGCCTGGGATTTGCTGGATCTTTGGGTTTTGGGATCGGCACTATGTCTGCTCTATTCCAAGCAGAAGGTCTAGTTTGAGAAGTCCAGGCTAAATTAATTAACCTTAGGTATGCAGCGTCTCCCTCTGGGCCGAGGTTTCTAATCATTTTATAGGTTATTTTGTCGGCTCCAGGGGATGTATCCTTGGAGTTTTTCTTAGCCCGATTGAGCTCATCCAGTGTGAAGGGGGCATTAGTGTCAGAGACTTCTTCACATGCTGTAAGGATTCTGTGCCACCTTTCTTCCTCTAGTCCGGTCTGTACTGCTAATACATCTGGTGGAAGTTGATTGTTGGCTGCTCTCTCTGCAAACCTGGTTGCCAGTACTTCGGCTTCCTGTTGAGGATCCTTTGGGTGTGGAGCTTTAGGTGTTTTATTCCCTTTGGCCCGGTGAATTTGCTGCCACATCTTTCCGAGAGAGGTGTGTTCATTCAGGTGTGAACACCATTCCAGCCACTTTTGTTCTTTTATTTGTCTGGTCTCTCGATGCACATGTTCCTTGACCTCACAAAGTAAGATCCTGTTGCGGTCACTTGGCTGCTTTTTGTTTAACTTTCTTGTTCTGTTGAGTCTATGGTTGAGATCTTTGACACGTTCGCAATAGTACCAATGATCTTTATGGTGTCCGGTGGACTGTTTTTTCAGTGTGATTGAGTGGTTGGCTGCACTTTGAATCGCTTTGACAAATTCTTGTTCTGCCTGATTAATGTCTTCGGGAAGATCATAGTTTCTTTGCCACTCTGAAATGAGGTTTTGAAATCGGTCCCAGTTTGCTAAAGCAAAGTTCCAGGCTTCAGATGGAGGCGGAGGTGGGGTGGGTAGGTCTAACTGAAGATCAATTTAGACCCCATAGTGGTCGCTTGTGAGTGTGGGCTCAACTGACCATGTTGCTGCATCTCTTAGGGAGGCTGAAACGAAGGTTAGGTCTAATCTGCCTCCTTGGATGTGGGTAGGTTCATTCTTGTTTAGGATTTGTATTTCTGGAAGCTGGTCTAGTAGGTGTGAAATGTGAATGCCGGCTTCATTTGTTCTGTTCGAGCCCAGTGCCAATCGATGATGGGCATTAAAATCTCCACAAATGATTGTGTTTGTTGTTGTCGCGTGTCCAAATAACACAGAGAGATCCATTTCGGCTTGTGGAGACCTGTACACATTGAACACTTCAAGTTTGTCGTGTCTTAGCTCAATGGTAACTCCCATTACCTCTGTCCCTGCTCCACAATTGGGTGGGCTGGTTATGGACTTGGAGATCAGGTCACATTTTACATAGATTGCACATCCCCTGGATTGCCCATTGATCCATGGAAGGAAGAAGGCTCGATAGCCTGAGATTTTAGGTTCTAATCCGGCTCGAAGCAAGCTCTCCTGTAGTAACAGGATGTCTATGCCCTTGGTTGCTGCTATGCATTGCAAGTGTTGCAATTTAGTGCGCAGTCCTTGCGCATTCCTTTGCAGGATCTTTAGACCTCTAGGTTCTTGGAATTTGCTGACAATTCCGTGGTATCCATGGAGTCTGATGAACACGCCATGGAAGTTGCAATTGGTGTATAGGTTCTTAGTGGACCTGAAATTGACTCATCAATGTCGCTTTCCGACGAGCTGGACTCTATCTGTTTTTTTATGGGGGTGTCTCCTGCCCTGCTGTCTTGACGGTGTGGATATTACATCTTCGAATTTCTTGAGCTTGTGCTCAATTGTCTTCCGAGTCTCTGTGGTTTGCTTGATTCCATGTGATGACAGCAGACTTTTGATCAACTTAGTGACCAAAGTTTTGAGCATTGGCCAGAGAGCGTCCAGTTCAGTGGGAGCACAATTTAATGCTGTGCAGGTTTGGGGCCTAGTAGCTTTTAGACCCTTCTCGGTGGTAACTTTGACACTGGAATTGCTACTCCTATTGGCCCCAGTGTGCTTACTGGATGAAATGAGAGGCCGACTGCTTTGAACATGATTCTTGTGTCCTCCATCTTCCTTTTTGTCCTGTACAGAGGTCTTCTCGCCCTTCACCATGGTCGATGGTGAAGGGCCGTGTGCCCCCTCTTCTTGAATGGGTAGACCCCACGCGGTTTTAGTGGGCATGGGAGCTGGTATTCGTTTTGGTGGGGGTTTCGACTCCCCTGTAGGCGTGGTGGGGTTCGTTTGAAGCCTTTTGAGCCTTTCAGGGCATTTCAAGTTCCAGGCATGATGTGCCTTGGAACAATTTGGGCATTTTGCCTGAACAGGGTGGTTTGCCTTGAGTTTATCAATACATTTTTTTGTGTCATGGGGCTGGCTGCAGACTTCGCACCTCACTGGGCGTTGGCAGCCATCTTTGTGATGCCCAAATCTCTGACATCTGAAGCATCTTAGGGGTTCTGGGGTGTAAGGCCTGTGTTGGAACACGCCCCAGATTGCAAGGTCAAGTTTCTCCGGAATCTGTCCTCTTACTGTGAGAAGGACTTGTCGAGTTTCCTGTTTTGTGGTTCGTACTTGGCATCTCTCTGCTGACACCACATAGTTCAGCTTTTCGAGATGGCCAAGGGCCATATGCAAGGGATAGTGGAGGACAATGATTTTACTTATTTTATCCTCTGGTTTCAGTTCATCACATTTGGCGTCATTTTTTAGAATCGTAGCTGCCGACTCGTCTTTAGGCCTCAGAATGTATTCTCCTCTGAGATTAGGTTTTGCTCTGATCTGGAGCTGGGGGTACTCTTTTTTCCAGGTCCACTACAGTAGCGTAAGAAGACTTACCTTCGGTGTGCTGCACTTTGAAGATTGGAAGCGTAGATCTAGTCTGAGGCGCTGGGAAAGCTGGAGAAGCTGGAGAGATTAATGGGCGATGGGTCGTCATGGAGTGGCTTGTCCTGTTAGCCTTATTCACGTGATGCCACTCGCCGTCACTTTCAGAACTTGTATCCAGTATAGATGGTCTTTTCCTACACTGAGCAGCATTGCTGGATCGATTATAATTCAATTGGAATTCCATGATGAAATTCAAATGATCACTTGTAGAGTGGTCTGGTGAGTGAAGGTTTCTTTGCAACTGGAGGTTCTTTGCTACTGGAGACAAAGTCAGCGTGCAGTTGGCTCACTGGGTGAACTGTGGAATTTTTCGAAGAGGATAAGGCCACCACAGCTAGTTATGTTGGTGGTGAAGAGGATAAGGCCACCACAGCTAGTTATGTTGGGGGTGAAGAGGATAAGACCACCACAGCTAGTTATGTTGGGGGTGAAGAGGATAAGACCACCACAGCTAGTTATGTTGGGAGGTTATAAGACCACCACACCTAGTTATGTTGGTGGTTATAAGACCACCACAGCTAGTTATGTTGAGGGTTATAAGACCACCACAGCTAGTTATGTTGGTGGTGAAGAGGATAAGGCCACCACAGCTAGTTATGTTGAGGGTTATAAGACCACCACACCTAGTTATGTTGAGGGTTATAAGACCACCACAGCTAGTTATGTTGAGGGTTATAAGACCACCACAGCTAGTTATGTTGAGGGTTATAAGACCACCACAGCTAGTTATGTTGGTGGTTATAAGACCACCACAGCTAGTTATGTTGGGAGGTTATAAGACCACCACAGCTAGTTATGTTGAGGGTTATAAGACCACCACAGCTAGTTATGTTGAGGGTTATAAGACCACCACAGCTAGTTATGTTGAGGGTTATAAGACCACCATAGCTAGTTATGTTGAGGGTTATAAGACCACCACAGCTAGTTATGTTGGTGGTTATAAGACCACCACACCTAGTTATGTTGAGGGTTATAAGACCACCACAGCTAGTTATGTTGGTGGTGAAGAGGATAAGACCACCACAGCTAGTTATGTTGAGGGTTATAAGACCACCACACCTAGTTATGTTGGTGGTTATAAGACCACCACACCTAGTTATGTTGAGGGTTATAAGACCACCACAGCTAGTTATGTTGGTGGTGAAGAGGATAAGACCACCACAGCTAGTTATGTTGGGGGTGAAGAGGATAAGACCACCACAGCTAGTTATGTTGGTGGTGAAGAGGATAAGACCACCACAGCTAGTTATGTTGGGGGTGAAGAGGATAAGACCACCACAGCTAGTTATGTTGGTGGTGAAGAGGATAAGACCACCACAGCTAGTTATGTTGGTGGTGAAGAGGATAAGACCACCACAGCTAGTTATGTTGGTGGTGAAGAGGATAAGACCACCACAGCTAGTTATGTTAGGGGTGAAGAGGATAAGACCACCACAGCTAGTTATGTTGGTGGTGAAGAGGATAAGACCCCCACAGCTAGTTATGTTGGAGGTGAAGAGGATAAGATCACCACAGCTAGTGATGTTGATGGTTATAAGACTACCACAGCTAGTTATGTTGGGGGTTATAAGACCTCCACAGCTAGTTATATTGGGGGGTGAAGAGGATAAGACCAACTCAACTAGTTACGGAGATAATGGTTGCCAGAATGGAAGTTATAACAAATTCAAGCAAGGTCCGCCAGGCCAGTCAAAGTATTTGCCAGGTTGCTTAGAGAATGAAAATAAGAGATTTGTGAACCCTTACCTAGCATATTCAATAAAGTATTATATTCGAGCAGAGTACCAAATTTGTGTGTATTTTGTAGATATATAGTAGACTAGCTGTTCCCGGTCACGCGTTGGTGTGGCTCAACAACGCATGCACGTTGCTGGGCCACAGCAACCCTCCCCTCGCCCACCATTCCCCCCCTCCCCAGTTCCCTGGTCCTCCTAACCCTTCCCACACTTCCCCCATCTCCTCGTCCTCCCCACCATTCTCCACTCCCCCGTCCCCTTGTCTTTTCTACCGTCACCTCGTCCCCCACCCACAATTTCCCCGTCCCCTCGTCCTCCCCACCATTCTCCCACTACTCTGTCCCCTTATCCTCCCCACCATTCTCCACTCCGCGGTCACGGAGTGCACGCACCATCCCTCTAGGGGTGAGGACGAGGGGACCATCCCCCAATTCCCCGTCCCCCACGTCCTCCCCACCATTACCCCCATCCCCCGTCCCATTGCCTTCCTCACCATCCCCACACTCCCGTCCCTTCGTCCTCCCTACCATTACCCCCCTCCCATCTCCCCTCGACCTCCCCCCCCCAACATTCCCCTCTCCCTCGTCCGATGCATTCCAAATGATCTGACAAAAAAGCTGACAATAACAAAAAAATATTAAACTATACTCACGAAATGAATGGTATGGCAAACAACACATCTCAATTCCAACGCAATGTCGTACAAAATAATTAAATCAAAATGAAAATAAATCGAAATCTATGAAAATTCAATTTATCAGTGCAATTGGAAACATTGAAATGGTATCATAACATATTTAGTATAGTGTGTGTGTTGCTCTTACGTGCAACAGACGGCGTTGTTTTTCAAGAAAAACCTGTTTTTACCTGTTACAGGTGTGGCATCTAAATAGTAGGTATATAAAAACACGCACGTATTTGAATGGAGCGTTGTGTCAAAATTTCAAAGCAATCGGTGAAGAACTTTCGGAGATTACAGCATGTATTGCTCTTACGTCCAACAGATGGCGCTGTTTTTTTTTTTTTTAACATGGTTTTCTTGTCACAGGTGAGGCATGTCTATAGTAGGTATATATAAACACGCACCTATTCGAATGCAAAATTGTGTCAAAATTTCAAAGCAATCCCTGAAGAGGTTTCAAAAATTTTCTACACATGAATATTCACTTTTTCAAAAAATCATGTCTTTTACCCGTCATAGACGGACATCTATATAGTATGTATATAAAAACCCGCTCGGATGCAAATGAAACGTAGTGTCAAAATTTCAAAGCAATCGGTGAAGAAATTTCGAAGATTAGCGATTTTGAGCAAACAAACATTAACGTTTTTATTTATATAGATATCACCGAGAAAATCAAACGCAGTTCTAAGGGGCCTCGGACCCGCGATCAAGCAATTTCCAGTCGCTTACCTTTCCACTGTACCACCCTGACCATAAAATTATGCAACCATGATTCTGGTGAAAACACAGGGAGTCATGAGCCCTCTTCAGAAGTACAGTTTTCCCACTATTGAAACAGTGGAGGATTCGTAGGAAGAAAAGTACAATATCTGAAGCCGCCTCTTAACAGCATCTCGGTGTGATTTCTTCAGTTTTCTGACAAGGAACTCGGCAGCCATACTCTAGACAAATGGAAGAGATGTTTCATTTGTCTGAAACAAATGTTTTAAATGATTGATGATTCTGATTGTAGATTTTTATGAAATCTCACAGTTTTTTCTCAACTTCATTTTTGTTTCACAATACAACTCTCGTTTTAGATTAAATAAGTAATTTTAGAGTAATAAAATAAGATTAAAAACACCAGGATGTGGATGAAACCATATAAAGGCAGGGCAATTTGATTTTTCAAATTAGGATTAGACATGTATATGTTGGTTGCATATGAGTAAATCAGTGGTGCAGTGCTGCTGGAGCGCCGCTCCGGCAGAACTACAAATGGGTGATGTAATCGGGGAAAGGGAGAGAATGAGAGGAAAAGGAGAGGATGATGGGAAAGGGAGAGGATGAGGGGAAAGGGAGAGGGAGAATAGAAAGGGAGAGAGGATGAGGGGAAAGGGAGACGATAGCTTGTGGGTGATGGTTGATCTTGACAGAAAATATTAGTGTGAACGCTTCTTATCCATTTATGACAGACAAACGGTATAAGACAAAGTTGCCAACCTACCGCTTTGGATACGAATATTCAGCGATAATGTTCATGGGTTTAGAAGTAGTTCATTAGACAGGTGTTCTTTATTCATGCAATAGTATATTTTATTATTAAATACTAGGCAGCTAAAGTGACAAAACTGCTGCACACACCTTTACATAATTTAGTGCTTTTTAGGGTGGTTCTAATGTCGTGTGATATACTGAGTTGGCCACTCCACTTCTGTGTTTCAGTGGCATTAGTAAAGTGGTGGCTGGAGGTACGTGGATTTCGTTTTAATGCAGACACATTTTTTCTCACAAACATCCCCATCATGGCTTCTAGGCAAACTTCCCATGATTCTAAGCATGGCTTCAATTAAGTTCCCTACTGGAACTGCAAAAGCAGTTCCAGTGAGGAACTTAAGAATGGGATTGCATTCCCGCACATGCTGGCATAAAATGGATATAAAATTCACTTATTTTTGCACATGCTGGCATAACATTTTGCCAGCATATCAAGCAGATAAATGGCAAAATTTATATTATCATTGATGAATCGACAAGCCGGAGCATTAAAACAACCTTGATAGTTTACTTTAAATGTGAAAGTGAGAAGGAAGGTAATCCTCATTTCACGTTCTTAGATCTGGTTGAACTACCTGATCAGAAAACAGCAACTATTGCTAAGCATCTATTGAGCCGTCTTAATTATCATGGGTTTCATGACATATTTGAAACATAACCTTATAGCATTTGGGGTGATGGGCAAGTATCATGCTTGGTGTTAAATCTGGCGTTGCAACAATTCTCAAGGAACATTACCCTGATATAATAATCTGGCGCTGTCTTAATCACAGATTAGAACTTGAAGAAGGTGATTCAATGAGAGACGTTAATACAATTAATAATTTTCAAGCATTTACGGACAAATTGTATTCAGTTTACAATAGATCACCGTTAAATCAAAAAGAACTATCTGAAAATGCCTCTCAACTTGGACAACAGATTTGCAAAATAGGCATTGTTCTGAGCACCAGGTAGGTGGCCAGCTCGTTTCGAACAGTTTTAGTAGTGTGGAAAAATTATGAAGCACTTTGTTTTCATTTTTAAAATGCAATGAAAGATGAAACAAGATTTGGAATTGATAGAAAAAGCTTTGAAGGTCTGTTGAAGAAGCTAACTTCAGAACAATTTATATTGGATTTAGCTCTAATGTATGACAGTGCATGAACTTGGTTTACTGTCAGAGGGTCTACATAAACACACTACTTCGATTGTGTACGCAGACAAACTGATTCAACGGAGAATAAGGTCACTGCATGGACTAAAAGAGAAACCTGGCACTAGAGCTTTAGAAGCTTAAAAGGCAATTGAAAAGAAGTTTGGAGTAATTACCATAACAAGAAACAAGACAGTTGTCTCCATTAATTATCAACAGTTTCTTACTTGTTTTGTGCATGTTGTGCAGCACTGCATGTTTACGACAACATCCAACAACGTGAAATTGAACATGAGGTTCAATTTCTAAACCTCAAAGTATGTATAAATCACTGATAAGTGAAATGTGTGTCCTTGGAAAAAACTACTGGGCTGATGAAATACCACCTAATTACGGAGAAGCTGAAATATTATCTCTGTAAGAGATTTAAACTTTCTTCTTACTCTGCACTAAATACCTTCAGAGACTATGTGGAGGATCACGGGCACCGCATCCCCATCAAGATTTACATCCATTACTGAGCTGTTCACAAGTTATTCAAATTAGTACTGCTGAGTGTGAGAGGGGATTCAGTCACATGAACCTGATATAACAGCAACACACTGTTGACCAGACCACACACTAGAAGTTGAAGGGACGACGACGTTTCGGTCCGTCCTGGACCATTCTCAATCGACTTGAGAATGATCCAGGACGGACCGAAACGTCGTCGTCCCTTCAACTTCTAGTGTGTGGTCTGGTCAACATACTTCAGCCACGTTATTGTGACTCATCGCCAGCAACACACTCAAGAATTCTCATAAATCATGTATCAACACTTATGTGATACTAGGACAAAAATCCAACATTCTGTTTGTAACTTATTTTGAATGAATGTACTTTTACCTGAATAAATATTATTATTATTATTATTATTATTATTATTATTATTATTATTATTATTATACATTAATATAATATTAACACTTTTCCACTATTCAAAGCCTGAAAACTCAAGTAAGAATATTTCTACATATATTTGAAAATATACTGTTGACGAAGATCGTGCTGATGATGGGACGTTTGTTTGTACCATAACACTACGTCTAGAAGGAAATAATTGCAGAGCTTCAAGCGGGCTCCAAGTGAGACTTGTTGCTTACGTTAAATTAATGGCATCTGCCTACGACTGACGCATCAGGCGTCTTCTCCAGATGCGTTTTATCAAGAAGTGGAAAAGTTATATATTTAATATGTTTTAGTACTGATAATTAAGTTCTTTCAAGGGAAATGCTTTTATGTTTACAGTCCAGAGACTGATGTTTTAAGAAGAATTTCCAATATTATTTGCTGGTGAATTTAATGGAGACGCTGCAATGATATTCCATTTTTCTCAGGGAAAATCCACAACAAGCTCTTTTTTTTTTAATGAATAACTAAGATGTTTTGTTTAGTTTGTTAGTACAAAACAACAGTAATATTAACTGCATATTTTATTAACGGTTAGTAAATGGTATCGGGTTTCCCGACATAATTCGATGGGGGGGTGGGGGGAACACGGGTCGAAGTCCAATATTTAGAACAGGAGAATACTGAAACTCCTATTTAAAATTATTTGATTAATTTGGTGTTAGTATTTATTACATGACACTTTTGTATGTCAGTTCAAACAGGACGGATGTCCTGTACTAGAGTTACAGGTGTTGGAAGTCTTTAGGCGATTTCATTTCCCTGCTAACTCTTGTGAGGCTAAATTTATAGCCCAGTTAAATTTTATTTAATCCAGAGAACTGAATGTGATCAATTACGACAGTCAAATATGATTTTGGGACTGCACTGAGATCTGTGACATTAGTCACAGTGACTTGTGGCTTATTCAGGTCACTGATTAGCCATTGAGGCTAATGGAATAAATCGTGTCTAATAATAAATATATCAAAATCAGTTGTCGGATTTATATAGTCAACTATGCTCCCATGTGGTTATTTGCTGGAGTTCATTTAGCTGACAAATTAGGTTTTAATGTGGTTAGTTAATTTAGAGGATTGCATGTACTCAATCATTAAAGTCGAGTATGGCTCTGAGACTGCAGTGGGTTCAGTGACATTGGTCGCAGTGACCTGTAGCTGTCTAGGCTACTGTTCACTGATTTGCCACTGAGGCCTCATGAATACATCTTCAGCTATAAATGATATCAAGATCAACTTCTGTTGATATAGTAAGCTGTGTTCTCCTTAGTATAATTTTACTGGAGTTGTATAATCGGTTGACTAATTCAAATTTATTTTTGTATTGTTGGTATACAGGCATAGGCTTCCTTAGGCCTGTGAGTACTGGGCCTGTGAGTAATTTGCCACCAGCAGAATTTAACATGTTAATACACTGATATTTAGTTGGGCTAATGATAAATTTGTTATACAAGTTTGCGCCTACAAGGATTCCGATGTCGGTGAGGTGATCAGGATTAATTTTATCTGTCAGTTTCATTCCCCTATTTCTCAGGAATAGGACAATAGCTCCTAAACCTTTTAATGTATGTCCATTGGAATTGTGTCCACCATAATGGCTTGTACTTGTACTAGCTGCCCAAACATACTGATGGTTGTACCACCTGGTAGACTTGAGGTCCTGTGTCAGCTAGGAACCCCGATATATTTAATGTCACCTGGGTTACAGGCTTTAATTGTAGATCATCTGCCACTTTTTGTGTAATAAATATTCTCTGGGACCCCTGATCAAATAACCCTCGGGTCACTACACTACACAAAATTTGTTCAACCCTCGGCTGAACAGGTTGATTTGTTCAACCCTCGGTTGAACAGGTTGATTTGTTCAACCCTCGGTTGAACAGGCTGATTTGTTCAACCCTCGGGTATGGACCCTGGCCCTCTTAGTATTAATGGTAAGTTGGTAAGTAGGCAAAGTCGCATTATTTGTGGACCTTGTCGACAGGACACTAATTTTCTGTTGCATCTTGCAGTACTGTACTGTGGTGGGCGTTCCATCTCTCACCTTAGGGTTTGGAGACCTTATTTTCATATGTCTGCACAGTGCTGCATGGTGCTTACCCATTCTGCACCTATTGCACGTGAATAGTTGGGTTTCACAGTCGTTGATGCTGTGTGCTTTGAGACATCTTGAGCATTTCCTCGAGTCGCTTAACACGAGTGTCTCTATCAGGATAATTGGTGCAATGTTATGTTGAGATACACAACACAACTCATGCTGGAAAATAGTAAAAAGATACACAACACAACTCATGCTGGTATAGGCCCCACCCGAAATAGGGTCTGCACAATTAATTAACTATAATTAACCATAATTAATTGTGCATATTAATTAACCATTAATTATGGTTAATTATAGTTAATTAATTGTGCAGACCCTATTTCGGGTGGGACCTATACCAGCATGAGTTGTGTTGTGTATCTTTTTTATATTTACTTATAATTATTTCACCTTTTGAGTGTTAATTAGTGCCTGCACCAACCAAGGGTAATTTTGAAGATCTAACTTGTGGTACTTCCAGTGACACTGATTACCTCTCAAAGTATTTGTATATGATTACACATATATATATTATTTATGTGCTAACCACCAAGGAGGTGGTTAATACTAATAATATATTAATAGAGTAATATCAGAAAGAATACCAGGAAGTAGCCTAAATGAACAGGCACATGCAAATGACCTGCTACGGATGTGCGATAGGTTTGCCTTAAACCAGCAAATAGTAGAACCAACATGGAAGGAGAACACGCTGGACCTCATTTTCACTAATAATGATGAGTTGATCGGGAACATAATGATTACAAATACCTGTTACTCAGATCAGAACTTAATTGAAGTTCTGACAACCATGGGGAATGGACTTTCAAAACCAGTCCAGATTCCCGGTGGAGGAGATTTCAGCAAATTCAACTTCAATAATAAACGGATAAACTGGGAGCAAATAAACCAGGACTTCACAGAAATAAACTGGGTAGAACAGCTAGGAAATGCAAACCTGAACCAGTGCCTGGAAAAAATAAGCTCAGTAGCACTAGAAATATGTTCAAACCGCATACCCCTAAGAAAAAAGAGAAAGAGATGCAGATTGGAACGGGAACGTCGTTCCCTATATAGGCGAAGAAAACGAATCGCGGAACTTGAGAGTCGCACTCTATCTCAAGAACGGCGAAGAAGGTTAGGTAGAGAAATAGAAACAATTGAACTCAAGCTACAAGAATCATACAAAACCCAGGAGAGGCAAAGAGAGCAAAAGGCCATCACTGAAATAGAGAGAAATCCGAAATATTTTTTCTCCTATGCAAAATCAAGATCAAAAACCACATCTAGTATCGGGCCCCTGCGAAAGGGAGATGGAACTTTCACAGATGACAACAAAGAAATGAGCGAGTTACTGAGGAAGCAGTACGACTCTGTTTTCAGTGAGCCATTAAATGCACTAAAGATTGATAACCCAAATTAATTTTTCATGGATATGATACCAACATCAAATCATATATCAGACGTCGCCCTATCCCCACTAGATTTTGAAGAAGCCATAAACAGTATGCCTATGCACTCTGCACCAGGCCCGGATTCTTGGAACTCCATATTCATCAAGAACTGTAAAAAACCACTATCGCAGGCCCTTCACATTCTGTGGAGACAAAGCCTAGATACTGGCGTTATCCCTGACATACTAAAAACAGCAGAGAAAGCACCACTCCATAAAAAAGGAAATAAGGCAGAGGCAAAAAATTACAGACCGATAGCACTAACATCGCACATCATAAAAATTTTTGAGAGAGTGCTAAGAAGTAAGATCACAAAATACATGGAAATCACAGCATCTCCATAACCCCGGACAACATGGTTTCAGAACAGGGCGCTCTTGCCTGTCGCAGTTGCTGGACCACTATGATATGGCATTAGATGCTATGGAAGACAAACAAAACGCTGATGTAATTTACACAGATTTCGCAAAAGCTTTTGATAAATGTGACCATGGTGTTATTGCACATAAAATGCGTTCAAAAGGAATTACCGGGAAAATAGGCAGATGGATCTACAATTTCCTGACTGACAGAACCCAATGTGTAATAGTCAACAAAATAGAATCCAGTCCATCAACCGTGAAGAGCTCAGTCCCCCAGGGTACTGTGCTTGCTCCAGTACAGTCCCCCAGGGTACTGTGCTTGCTCCAGTACAGTCCCCCAGGGTACTGTGCTTGCTCCAGTACTTTTTCTCATCCTCATATCGGACATAGACCAGAACACAACCTATAGCACTGTATCATCCTTTGCAGATGACACTAGGATTTGCATGAGAGTTGGCAACATAGAGGACACGGCAAACCTCCAATCAGATGTAGATCAGGTCTTTCTATGGGCTACAGAAAATAATATGGTATTCAACGAGGATAAGTTTCAGCTCATGCGCTACGGAAAAATTGAAAATATAAAAACAGAAACCACGTACAAAACTCAGGCAAATCATAACATAGAACGAAAAGGCAATGTAAAGGACCTGGGTGTACTCATGTCGGAAGACCTTACCTTTAAAGAACACAATAAAGTAGCCGTCACAACTGCAAGAAAAATTACAGGTTGGATAACAAGAACTTTTCACACTAGAGATGCTATACTTTTCAAAACTTTTCACACTAGAGATGATGATACTTTTCAAAACGCTTGTGCTCTCTAGAGTGGAGTACTGCTGCACAATGACAGCCCCTTTCAAAGCTGGAGAAATTGCTGACCTAGAGAGCGTGCAGAGAACCTTTACTGCTAGAATCCACTCAGTAAAACATCTAAATTACTGGGACCGACTAAAGAGCCTAAATCTGTACTCCCTTGAGCGCAGGCGGGAGAGATACATAATAATTTACACGTGGAAAATAATTGAGGGGCTGGTCCCAAACCTGCACACAGAAATAACACCACATGAGACCAGAAGACATGGCAGGATGTGCAGAATACCCCCGTTGAAAAGCAGAGGTGCAACAGGTACTCTGAGAGAGAACTCTATCAACATCAGAGGCCCGAGACTGTTCAACACGCTTCCACTACACATAAGGGGCATAACTGGCAAACCCCTCACAGTGTTCAAGAGAGAACTGGATAAGCACCTCCAAAGGATACCTGATCAACCAGGCTGTGACTCATACGTCAGGCTGCGAGCAGCCGCGTCTAACAGCCTGGTTGATCAGTCCAGCAACCAGGAGGCCTGGTCGACGACCGGGCCGCGGGGACACTAAGCCCCGGAAGCACCTCAAGGTAGCCTCAAGGAAGGAGGTAGGATTTTAGCATAACGATAGAAAATCTATCCTAGGCTATCACTGTCAGTGCTTGCTACGATATTATGGGGGTCAACAAAATCAAATTCAGTAGCCAGTACAACAGACAAAATGTTCAGTAACAGTATGTAATGGTATTGGTGATTGGTGATATTATAAACAACATGAATGATATTATGGCTGGAAATGGGAACAATCCCGTTATTTGCATTAGCGCGGGAGGAAATGATGTTGGTCGAGTTAGGAGTGAGGAACTGATTCAGAGGTATAAAACAGCAATTGAATTAGTTAGAAGCAAGGGAGGAATCCCGATCATATGTGGCATTCTTCCAAGAAAGGAAGTGGGAAATGGATAGATGTCGAGGGCACTTGGTGTCAATTGTCGGCTGGAAAGATATTGCAAATCAAATGCAATATCTTTCATAGACAACTGGGAACATTTCTATGGAAGAAATGAAATGTATGCTCGCGATGGGGTGCATCTATCGAGGGCTGGGGTTGTTGCTGTTGCGAACTCGTTGGAACCAGTAGTTAGAGGTGTTTGTTTGGGTTTAAACTGTAAGTAGATAGTGGTATGGGAATTGATTTGAAGGAAGGAGGTAATAAAAGTATGTGTTTGTGGGAGAAAAGAATTGGCAAAATGATAAGGAAAAGAGAAGAGCCTGAAAATAACAATTCACTTAGGGAATATTACACAAACACTAGAAGTCTAAGAAATAAAATAAACGATTTAAATGGTCTTGTCTGCACAGAAAAAATAGATATTATTGCACTTACCTAAACGTGGATGAATGTAGAAAATAGAGAACTATTAGCTGAATATCAAATAAATGGATTTAAACTATTTCACACAGATAAATATATTAGACGAGGAGGGTGAGTAGCCATATATGTTAGGGACAATTTGAAATGTAGGCTCAAAGAAGAAATCAAAACTGAGCCACATACAGAAACTATTTGGATAGAATTAAAAGAAAAAGCAAATAATATTATAATAGGAGTTATATATAGGCCACCAAATTTAGACAGAATGGAAGCAAAGCATCTATGGGATGAAATATCTAGAGCATCTAGATCTAACAGTATATATGTCATGGGTGACTTTAATTTTAGTGGAATTAACTGGTTGAATAAAACAGGGAAAAATGAAGCAGAAGATTTTCTAGAATTAATTGACGATTGCTTTCTTACGCAACACATTAAGGAACCAACGCGGGGAAATAATATTTTAGATTTAGTGTTAACTAACAGGGAAACACAAATTAATGACATCGAAATAAGGAGTGAGCTAGGGAACAGTGATCATAAAGAAATCAGATTTAGCATAGAATGGAATAGATCTGTAGGAGAAAATTCTGTTAAAGTGCCTGATTTTCGAAAAGCTGATTTCAATAGCCTTAGAAATTTTTTGGGTAAAATAGATTGGAAAGTCTTGGGTATGGGTTGTGGGCCGGTATAGGAGCTAGACGTTAACCCAGAGATAGGTGACTTAAAAGAGGTTTTCGATGCGGATTCAAAATATAACCTATTTAAAAATATTCTAACCGAAGCCCAGGAATGTAGTATACCATATAAATTGAATAGATCGAATACTAATGATCCAAGGTGGATAACAAAGGACCTGAAGAACCTTATAGGTAAAAAGAGAGCGTGGTACAAAAGGATTAAGAATGGGGAAGCCTGTTTAGAACAGGAATTCGTACAACTGGTTAGAAGTGTTAAAAAAGAGATAATAACATAAGAACAAAGGTAACTGCAGAAGGCCTATTGGCCCATACGAGGCAGCTCCTATCTTTAACCACACAATCCCACTCATATACATGTCCAACCTGCGCTTGAAACAATCGAGGGACCCCACCTCCACTACGTTACGCGGTGGAGGTGGGGTCCCCTAACACCTAAAACACCTAAAGCTCCACACCCCAAGGATCCTCAACAGGAACCCGAAGTACTGGCAACCAGATTTGCAGCAGCCAGCAACCAGCTTCCACCAGATGTATTAGCAATGCAGACAGGATTAGAGGAAGGAAGGTGGCACAGAATCCTTACAGCATGTGAAGGAGTCTCTGACACTAATGTCCCTTTCATACTGGATGAGCTCAATCGGGCTAAGAAAAACTCCAAGGATACATCCCCTGGAGCCGACAAAATAACCTATAAAATGATTAGAAACCTCGGCCCAGAGGGAGACGCTGCATACCTAAGGTTAATTAATTTAGCCTGGACTTCTCAAACTAGACCTTCTGCTTGGAATAGAGCAGACATAGTGCCGATCCCAAAACCCAAAGATCCAGCTAATCCCAGGCCCATCTCTCTCCAAAGATGTGCAGTCAAGACGGCTGACAAAATGGCACTCAACAGACTGGAGTGGAAAATGCCTAAACTGCACCATGGTATGTGTCTATAGAAGAGGGGTTAGCACAATGGAATGTATTACAACTCTGTTAGCCCACTTGAATGACAGACCATGCATGCTGATATTCCTGGACCTCGAGAAAGCCTTTGAACTGTCTAGCGCCCCAGCTATTCTCTGCTGCCTTATCGACAAAGAGATCAGAGGCAACCTGCTCTCCTGGACCAAGAAACTGTCTCATAAACAGAGAAGCAAGAGTAAAACTTTATGGCACAGTCTCTGAATACAAAAGACATGAAAATGGTACAACGCAAGGAGGGATTCTCCGCCCCCTTCTCTTCAACTGTTTAATAAAAAAATAATGAGGTTGAAATTCCCACATCACTGCAGGCTGCTAAACTACGCGGACGACTTTGTCATCATCATAAAAGAAAGGGATGAGGCGCGCCTTGCACCCAAATGTTTAGACTGCATCAGTAAAGAGGCAAAACAGATTGGTGTCAAACTCAACCCCTCAGAAACAAAATCCATGCCCATAAAAATAGCGAAGCCCAACATCCAACTCACAGTACAGGGGTCACACAATTGAATGGGTGAACACCTATCAGTACCTAGGAATAATTCTGGACACACACATGAATTTTAATGCTGAGGTCACTTACTTGAGAGAGCGAACTGTGGCCCGGACAGCAATCCTCAGGTCGCTAACCTCCCTCTCTGGAGGAGCCAATCTGCAAGTCTTTCCCACATACTATGTACAGGCAGTCAGATCAGTGATCGACTATGCCACACCTGCACTCACAAGTCTATCACACCAACAGTGGAAAAAGCTTGACGTTGCCTTAAACAGTGCTATGAGAGCCGCACTGGGAGCCCCCATGTGGACCAGGCTTGAATCTCTAAGACTGGAAACGGTTTACCCTAACGGTTTAAAAGACTGGTTTACCCTCTCTTCAAGAAAGAATATCACAAAGAACAGCTATAATTATCAATAAGATAATTATTTCTCCTGGTTCAATCCCAGTACGGCAGGCCTTGGTGGTTGGACTTGGCCAAAACAATGGAAACTCTTGGGCTGCAAGAGCAGGAAATGTCCTAAACAGACTACATTTAAAAAGCATGATTCTTGATAGAGAGGGTGATCAACTACACCCAAATTACACTTCTTCCGCACCGTGGGAAGAGCTAACTTTCAAAATAGTAATAGAAAGTCTCCCAATGAAAAAGCAATCTAACAATCCTAAGGCGCATAATAGAAAAGCAAATGTATAGCATAAAAGTAGCAGGAGCCACCCACATCTTCACAGACGGATCGGTTGACACAGAATATGAGAGTGCTGGCGCTGCTCTTTGCACGGCCAGCATAAAGGCATGGGAGACTGGGAGGACTAGTATCATCACCCCAAACTGAGCTGTTTGCCATACAACAGGCATTCGCATATGCGATTGAACAAAACACTCAAAATGCAATCATATACACAGACTCAAAAGCTGCGCTTCAAATATTAGGACAAAACAGTGGAAAGATAACGTGGAAATAATTTACAACATTTTGTATCTTGGAGCAGTCGCTAAAGGCAAAGGACTCAACATAACCTTAAACTGAATCCCAACCCATGTTGGAATCACATTAAATGAGAAAGCTGATGAAATTGCTAAATTGGCAACTCGTCATCCAGTGATACATAAAACAATTCAACCCAGCCTAGAGAACATAAAATACATCATCACCAAAAGATTCTCACACCTCAACAAGGCCTATCTACACCAGAGAGTAGCTGATGGTTCGCCCTCTGCAATATGGTATCTTCAGCCAACCAAATTAGAAAAGTTAAATATCCCAAATGGAATCCACAGGGAAATAGCAGTAAGGTTATATAGACTATGACTAGGTTACAGATGCAACTGGGAGATTGGTGAACCCCGACAGAGAGAGTGCATCTTCTGCCAAACTGTCACAGAAATGCCATTACTTCACTATCTTCTGGAATGTGAAGCAACCAACGACCTTAGAAGAGCTTTAAGAGTCCCTGAATCTTGCAGTAGCCACCCTGAAGCCATCAACACAGCCACTCTCCTGGTCAAAAAAGGTGTCCAGCATGTTGTTGTTGTTGTTTAAGATTCGCTACTCAGAACGATAAGTTCCAGTAGCACGGGCTATGGTGAGCCCGTAAGTAGTCTCTTTGGAGCCATTATCTGTATCAGTGGCTGATACTAGAGATGTGGCGATGGATGGGGGTCTTCATGATGGTTTTCAGCCTGGAAGGCTGGCTGTACCAGTTATGGAGTTGGTGGGGTTAGTGTAGAAAACTTCTAGGTTTTCCATTTTTTCTTTGCCTGCGACTTTGGCTGAGCAGTGCTGTCGTTAGAGTTTGGAAGTCTTGTAGGTGTCGTATTTGTGATGCGGCGGTGGAGCTCCTACTATGATTTCCTCGTCTGAGGAGTCCGAAACCTCCGTAGTGGGCGTTTTCGTCTTTCGCCTCGCAGCCTTAGGTAGGTTTAGGTGTCGTTGATTGGGGGTTGTAGCTATTTCAGGAGCACTGGTGGTGCTGTTATCGTTTGGAGACAGCACGTCTGCTAGCGCGGCTGCTGAGATAGTGATGGTAGGAGTGTTGGGAGCTGGAGAAGGAATTACCTCTGTGTCGCCCGGGTCATGGGCGGTTCTGGAGTCGGTGTTGAAGTTGACCACTTGGTTGTCCTGGTGGTAGTCTCCGGTGTGGTAGAGGAGGCAGTGAGATTTACGCTAGTGGCTATGATGGGGGCCAGGCCATTGTCAATGTATAATGCGTTTAGTTCACTGACAAAGCAGGCATACTTTGTCTGCAAGCCTTTCCGCTAGTTTAGGAAGACCAGGGATAATGCCTGCATGTGATACAGGGGGCTCTGAAGGAGCCTGTGGGACCTTGGGTCCCCAATGAGAAGGCTGTGTCGCCTGCTGGGAGGAGCCACATGTTGGTAGGACCGGCAAGTCGTCTGGTCGACTAGTGAGAGCTAAGGCGGTGAGTTGAACGCTTGAGGCTCCGGTCGAGGAGGTAGACGAGTTGTTTCTTTTGGCTTCAACCTAGGCCTTGATGCTTTCCTGTCTGCGGGGGCAGCGGTAGGAAATTGCGGGGTGATTGCTATCACAGAGCAAGCAGTGATGGACTGTTGCCTTGCATATGGAGTAGTGATGGTCCAGTGCGCACAGGCTGCACCTCTGGACAGGGTGCTGACACTTGTTGGTCGGGTGGGAGAGCTCGTAGCACTTAAAGCACTGCTGGATCTCATGGTATCATTCTTTTTTTATTTGGTGGGGTGGTATTTTTAGTCCGAAGAACATAAGAACAAAATCAACTGCAGAAGGCCTGTTGGCCCATACGAGGCAGCTCCTAGTTATAACCACCCAATCCCACTCATATACACGTCCAACCCATGCTTGAAACAATCGAGGGACCCCACCTCCACAATGTTACGCGGCAATTGGTTCCACAAATCAACAACCCTGTTACTGAACCAGTATTTACCCAAGTCTTTCCTAAATCTAAACTTATCCAATTTATACCCATTGTTTCGTGTTCTGTCTTGTGTTGATGGTTTTAATACCCTATTTATATCCCCTTTGTTATGTCCATTCACCCACTTGTAAACCTCAATCATGTCGCCCCTAACTCTTCGCCTTTCCAGTGAATGCAACTTAAGCTTTGTTAATCTTTCTTCATATGAAAGATTTCTAATTTGGGGAATTAACTTAGTCATCCTACGCTGGACACGTTCAAGTGAATTTATATCCGTTCTATAATATGGCGACCAAAACTGAACTGCATAATGTAAATGGGACCTAACTAGAGCAAGACATAGATTGAGAACCACACCAGGTGTCTTGTTACTAACGCTGCGATTAATAAATCCAAGTGTCCGATTTGCCTTATTACGAACATTCATGCATTGATCCTTTTGTTTTAAATTCTTGCTAATCATAACTCCCAGATCCCTTTCGCAATTCGACTTCGCAAGCTCAACACCATCTAGCTCGTATCTTGTAACCCTATCATCATTACCTAACCTCAGAACTTTACATTTATCAGCATTAAACTGCATCTGCCAATCCTTCGACCATTTCAAAACCCTATCTAGATCAACTTGAAGTGATAGTGAGTCCTCCTCCGAATTAATTTCCCTACCGATTTTCGTATTATCGGCAAATTTGCAAATGTTGCTACTCAAACCTGAATCTAAATCATTTATATATATAAAAGATAGAGTCTCATGGTATTGGGGGTGCTATATTAAGCTGGATTAGGGCATGGCTTTACCAAAGGAAACAGAGAGTTAGTATAAATGGAATCAAGTCAGAGTGGGAAAATGTTGTAAGTGGAGTGCCTCAAGGCTCTGTCCTGGGACCTCTGTTGTTTATAATATATATAAATGATTTAGATTCAGGTTTGAGTAGCAACATTTGCAAATTTGCCGATGATACGAAAATCGGTAGGGAAATTAATTCGGAGGAGGACTCACTATCACTTCAAGTTGATCTAGATAGGGTTTTGAAATGGTCAAAGGATTGGCAGATGCAGTTTAATGCTGATAAATGTAAAGTTCTGAGGTTAGGTAATGATGATAGAGTTACAAGATACGAGCTAGATGGTGTTGTGATTGCGAAGTCGGATTGCGAAAGGGATCTGGGAGTTATGATTAGGAAGAATTTAAAACAAAAGGATCAATGCATAAATGTTCGTAATAAGGCAAATCGGACACTTGGATTTATTAATCGCAGCGTTAGTAACAAGACACCTGGTGTGGTTCTCAAGCTATATCTTGCTCTAGTTAGGCCCCATTTAGATTATGCAGTTCAGTTTTGGTCGCCATATTATAGAATGGATATAAATTCACTTGAACGTGTCCAGCGTAGGATGACTAAGTTAATTCCCCAAATTAGAAATCTTTCATATGAAGAAAGATTAACAAAGCTTAAGTTGCATTCACTGGAAAGGCGAAGAGTTAGGGGTGACATGATAGAGGTTTACAAGTGGATGAATGGACATAACCGGGGGGATATTAATAGGGTATTAAAAGTATCAACACAGGACAGAACACGAAACAATGGATATAAATTGGATAAGTTTAGATTTAGGAAAGACTTGGGTAAATACTGGTTCAGTAACAGGGTTGTTGATTTGTGGAACCAATTGCCGCGTAACATTGTGGAGGTGGGGTCCCTCGATTGTTTCAAGCACGGGTTGGACAAGTATATGAGTGGGATTGGGTGGTTATAGAATAGGAGCTGCCTCGTATGGGCCAATAGGCCTTCTGCAGTTACCTTTGTTCTTATGTTCTTATGTTCTTATTATAAACAACAGAGGTCCCAGGACAGAGCCCTGAGGCACCCCACTTACAACATTTTCCCACTCTGACTTGACTCCATTTATACTAACTCTCTGTTTCCTTTGGTATAGCCATGCCCTAATCCAGCTTAATATAGCACTCCCAATACCATGAGACTCTATCTTTTTAATCAGTCTTTCATGTGGCACTGTATCAAAAGCTTTGCTAAAGTCAAGGTACACAACATCGCAATCCTTACCACTATCAACTGCCTCAACAATGCTAGAATAAATAGATAACAAATTTGTTAAACATGAACGGCCATTTATAAAACCATGTTGCGACTCAATTATTAATTCATGTTTTTAACATAAAAAGTAGAAGTAAAAAGTAAAAAATATAGAAGCAGTAGAATCCTTGTGTGGCAGCCTGGGTGGCCGCAGCTATGGTGGTGAACGTAATCTTCACTGATGTTTTGTCGGTGTTGCAGAACTCTAGGTTGAACACCGACAGGTTTGGATTTTCGTCCTCGATATTGTTTATGATATGTTGAGGTCGCTCAGCGATCCACCGGCTGGTCCTGCTGGTAAAAACAGTTCTTCCGGCCAGGAACTGACGTGGGAAGTGAGGATGTAGATGATGATGATGAAGATTAAGCCACCCAAAAGGTGGCACGGGCATGAATAGCCCGTAAGTGGTGGCCATTTTAAGCCATTACCAGTATCAAGAGCTGATACTGGAGATCTGTGGAGGTGCGAATGCCCCCTGCATGATGGGAGATGTCTCCCTTGTGAATGTGTTAAGATGAAGATGAAGCCACCCAATAAGTGGCACGGGCATGAATTGGTAAGTGGTGGCCCTTTTGAGCCATCACCAGTATCAATAGATGATACTGGAGATCTGTGGAGGTGCGACTGCACCCAGCGTGACGAGGATGTAGGTGGTGCTCTTTGCGAAGAAAGGCATCGTTAGTGAGGAGTTTTTCTAGCTCCTCTTCACATGAAAAGTAGAGCACGATATCTTCACCTTCCTGACTAATGTCAGCGGGTTTGAGGCCAGTTACGTCATTCAGGACCTTTAAAGTATTGCTTCTTCCGATAGCATGACCGTCAAGTGGAGTAGCTCTGACCTTAAGACGTTTGGGTCGCATTGTGACCACACTGCGCCTTGTGATGTGTTTGCGGGAGATGTCTCTCTCGTCCTGCCCCGGTGTCCAGCATGTTGTTGTTGTTATAGATTCAGCTATTCGGAACAAGTTCCAAGTAGCACGGGCTATGGTGAGCCCGTACCTTACGGGGGCGGGGGGCGGTGTCCAGCAGCTGGACAACCTCATAAATACTGTCAAGCAGTATCCTCCCCCGCGATAACAGCTTGACGATTAAATGCGACCTCAGAATACTGAAAAGAATTACTGAACAAAAAATTGTACCACTTACAGGCTATTCATGCCCGTGCCACCTCTTGGGTGGCTTAATCTTTATCAATCAATCAATCGGGGAGAATGAGAGGTGGGTCCTGGGCCAGGCCCCACCTCTCATTAATCTAATGGTAGAGGCTACATTAATCTCCGAAATCTTATCCCAAATAAGCTTCAGACTCAATTCCATTTTCATTATCTCATAGCATTTCTTGAGCATCCTATGATTATTCAAAATTTTGGACCTTTTCCATCTTGCCCAGACGCTGCCTTAAAGATTGAGCTACGACATGGTTTGTGTCTCGGAGAAGCTGCAGGATCCAAGTAAAGGCAGTAGAACTTCTGGTTGAAATTCGTTTAACCGTGTCGTAGCTCAGTCGATTAAGGCAGCGTCTGGGATCCTCTCGGATGTAGGTTTGAACCCTTATCACGGCCCTTGTGGATTTGTTCATATGATGCATCACGCTATTGAGATTTCTGTGTGGAAAGATTTCCAAAGCTTAATTTACATTCTCTAGAAAGGCAAAGAACAAGTGGGTTGACATGATATAGGTGTACAAGTGTATGGGCCTATTGTACAATACGAGGCCGCTTCTATTTATAACCTCCCAGGCCCACTCATATACATCTCCAACCCACGTTTGACACAATCGAGGGACCCCACCTCCACCACCTTACGCGGTAATTGGTTTCACAAATTAAGAACATAAGAATTATGTAGAACATAAGAACAAAGGTAACTGCAGAAGGCCTATTGGCCCATACGAGGCAGCTCCTATTCTATAACCACCCAATCCCACTCATATACTTGTCCAACCCGCGCTTGAAACAATCGAGGGACACAAGCTCTACCACGTTACGCGGCAATTGGTTCCACAAATCAACAACCCTGTTACTGAACCAGTATTTACCCAAGTCTTTCCTAAATATAAACTTATCCAATTTATACCCATTGCTTCGTGTTCTGTCTTGTGTTGATATTTTTAATACCCTATTAATATCCCCCCTGTTATGTCCATTCATCCACTTGTAAACCTCTATCATGTCACCCCTAACTCTTCGCCTTTCCAGTGAATGCAACTTAAGCTTTGTTAATCTTTCTTCATATGAAAGATTTCTAATTTGGGGAATTAACTTAGTCATCCTACGATGGACACGTTCAAGTGAATTTATATAAGAACATAAGAACATAAGAACAAAGGTAACTGCAGAAGGCCTATTGGCCCATACGAGGCAGCTCCTATTCTATAACCACCCAATCCCACTCATATACTTGTCCAACCCGTGCTTGAAACAATCGAGGGACCCCACCTCCACAATGTTACGCGGCAATTGGTTCCACAAATCAACAACCCTGTTACTGAACCAGTATTTACCCAAGTCTTTCCTAAATCTAAACTTATCCAATTTATATCCATTGTTTCGTGTTCTGTCCTGTGTTGATACTTTTAATACCCTATTAATATCCCCCCGGTTATGTCCATTCATCCACTTGTAAACCTCTATCATGTCACCCCTAACTCTTCGCCTTTCCAGTGAATGCAACTTAAGCTTTGTTAATCTTTCTTCATATGAAAGATTTCTAATTTGGGGAATTAACTTAGTCATCCTACGCTGGACACGTTCAACGGAATTTATATCCATTCTATAATATGGCGACCAAAACTGAACTGCATAATCTAAATGGGGCCTAACTAGAGCAAGATATAGCTTGAGAACCACACCAGGTGTCTTGTTACTAACGCTGCGATTAATAAATCCAAGTGTCCGATTTGCCTTATTACGAACATTTATGCATTGATCCTTTTGTTTTAAATTCTTACTAATCATAACTCCCAGATCCCTTTCGCAATCCGACTTCGCAATCACAACACCATCTAGCTCGTATCTTGTAACTCTATCATCATTACCTAACCTCAGAACTTTACATTTATCAGCATTAAACTGCATCTGCCAATCCTTTGACCATTTCAAAACCCTATCTAGATCAACTTGAAGTGATAGTGAGTCCTCCTCCGAATTAATTTCCCTACCGATTTTCGTATCATCGGCAAATTTGCAAATGTTGCTACTCAAACCTGAATCTAAATCATTTATATATATTATAAACAACAGAGGTCCCAGGACAGAGCCTTGAGGCACTCCACTTACAACATTTTCCCACTCTGACTTGATTCCATTTATACTAACTCTCTGTTTCCTTTGGTATAGCCATGCCCTAATCCAGCTTAATATAGCACCCCCAATACCATGAGACTCTATTTTTTTAATCAGTCTTTCATGTGGCACTGTATCAAAAGCTTTGCTAAAGTCAAGGTATACAACATCGCAATCCTTACCACTATCAACTGCCTCAACAATGCTAGAATAAAAAGATAACAAATTTGTTAAACATGAACGGCCATTTATAAAACCATGTTGCGACTCAATTATTAATTTATGTTTTTCAAGATGAAGACGAATTTTATTTGCTATTATAGATTCGAGTAACTTTCCCACAATAGACGTTAGGCTAATTGGTCGATAGTTAGACGCAAGTGATCTATCTCCTTTCTTAAAAACTGGTATCACATTAGCAACTTTCCAAAACTCTGGCACTCTGCCTGACTCTATTGATTTATTAAATATGGTTGACAGTGGGTCACAAAGCTCCTCTTTGCATTCTTTAAGCACCCTAGCAAACACTTCATCCGGCCCTGGGGATTTGTTTGGTTTGAGTTTTACTATTTGTTTAAGAACATCCTCCCTGGTAACTGCTAAACTCGTCAACCTGTCCTCGTCCCCACCCACATAGACTTGTTCGGCTGAAGGCATATTGTTAAGTTCCTCTTTAGTAAATACAGATACAAAATATTTATTAAAAATACTACTCATCTCTTCATCACTATCTGTTATTTGACCTGTCTCAGTTTTTAATGGACCTATCCTTTCCCTAGTCTTAGTACGATATAACTGAAAAAACCCTTTAGGATTTGTCTTTGCTTGCCCTGCTATGCGAACTTCATAGTTTCTTTTTGCTTTCCTTATCTCTTTTTTAACATTTCTAACCAGTTGTACGAATTCCTGTTCTAAAGTGACCTCCCCATTTTTAATCCTTTTGTACCAAGCTCTATTTTTACCTATAAGGTTCTTCAAATTCTTTGTTATCCACTTTGGGTCATTAGTATACGATCTATTCAATTTGTATGGTATACTACGTTCCTGTGCTTTGTTTAGAATATCCATACTATCCATACTATAATACGTACTATCGTACCATACTATCCATACTATAATACGGCGACCAAAACTGAACTGCATAATCTAAATGGGGCCTAACCAGAGCAAGATATAGCTTAAGAACCACACCAGGTGTCTTGTTACTAACGCTTCGATTAATAAATCCCAGTGTACTATTCGCCTTATTACGAACATTCATGCATTGATCCTTTTGTTTTAAATTCTTACTAATCATAACTCCCAGATCCCTTTCGCAATCCGACTTCGCAATCTCAAAATCATCTAGCTCGTATCTTGTAACTTTATCATCATTTCCTAGCCTCAGAACTTTACATTTATCAGCATTAAACTGCATTTGCCAATCATTTGACCATTTCAAAACCCTATCCAGATCAACTTGAAGTGATAGTAAGTCCTCCTCCAAATTAATTTCCCTACCGATTTTCGTATCATCGGCAAATTTGCAAATGTTGCTACTCAAACCTGAATCTAAATCATTTATATATATTATAAACAACAGAGGTCCCAGGACAGAGCCCTGAGGTACTCCACTAACAACATTATCCCACTCTGATTTAACCCCATTTATACTAAATCTCTGTTTCCTTTGGAATAGCCATGATATGACCCATCGCCGTTTTCAGTAATTGGCATATTTTCGGTATAAAAAGTCGTAATTAGAAACAGAAAATTGGTGCAGAGAGTCAGAATTCGGATAAAAAATCACGCTCAGGAGTAAAATTTCCGACATTTCAGACATTTTGAAAATTGCAGGGGGGTTTGGGCAAAATATGACCCATCGACGTTTTCAGTAATTGGCATATTTTCGGTATGAAACGTCGTAATTTGAAACTGAAAATAGGTGCAGAGAGTCAGAATTTGGCTCAAAAATCACGCTCAGGAGTAAAATTTCCGACATTTCAGACATTTTGAAAATTGCAGGGGGGTTGGGCAAAATATGACCCATCGCCGTTTTCAGTAATTGGCATATTTTCGGTAGGAAACGTCGTAATTTGAAACTGAAAATAGGTGCAGAGAGACAGAATTTGGCTCAAAAATCACGCTCAGGAGTCAAATTTCCGACATTTCAGACATTTTAAAAACTGCAGGGGGGTTTGGGCAAAATATGACCCATCGCTGTTTTCTGTAATTGGTATATTTTCGGTATGAAACTTAGTAAATTGAAACTGAATATAGGTGCAGCGAGTCAGAATTCGGCTCAAAAATCACGCTCAGGAGTCAAATTTCCGACACTTCAGACATTTTGAAAACTGCAGGGTGGTTTGGGCAAAATATGACCCATCGCCGTTTTCAGTAATTGGCATATTTTCGGTATAAAAAGTCGTAATTTGAAACTGAAAATAGGTGCAGAGAGTCAGAATTCGGAAAAAAAATCACGATCAGGAATCAAATTTCCGACATTTAAGACATTCTGAAAACTGCAGGGGGGTTTGGGCAAAATATGACTCATCGCTGTTTTCAGTAATTGGCATATTTTCGGTAAAAAAAGTCGTAATTTGAAACTGAAAATAGGTGCAGAGAGTCAGAATTCGGATAAAAAATCACGTTCAGGAGTCAAATTTCCGACATTTTAGACATTTCGAAAACTGCACGGGGGTTTGGACAAAATATGACCCATCGCCGTTTACAGTAATTGGCATATTTTCGGTATGAACCGTCGTAATTTGAAACTGAAAATAGGTGCAGAGAGTCAGAATTCGGATAAAAAATCACGCTCAGGAGTCAAATTTCCGACATTTCAGACATTTTGAAAATTGCAGGGGGGTTTGGGCAAAATATGACCCATCGACGTTTTCAGTAATTGGCATATTTTCGGTATGAAACGTCGTAATTTGAAACTGAAAATAGGTGCAGAGAGTCAGAATTTGGCTCAAAAATCACGCTCAGGAGTAAAAGTTCCGACATTTCAGACAATTTGAAAATTGCAGGGGGGATTGGGCAAAATATGACCCATCGACGTTTTCAGTAATTGGCATATTTTCGGTATGAAACGTCGTAATTTGAAACTGAAAATAGGTGCAGAGAGTCAGAATTCGGATAAAAAATCACGTTCAGGAGTCAAATTTCCGACATTTTAGACATTTCGAAAACTGTACGGGGGTTTGGACAAAATATGACCCATCGCCGTTTACAGTAATTGGCATATTTTCGGTATGAACCGTCGTAATTTGAAACTGAAAATAGGTGCAGAGAGTCAGAATTCGGATAAAAAATCACGATCAGGAGTCAAATTTCCGACATTTCAGACATTTTGAAAACTGCAGGGGGGTTTGGGCAAAATATGACCCATCGCCGTTTTCAGTAATTGGTATATTTTCGGTATGAAACGTCGTAATTTGAAACTGAAAATAGGTGCAAAGAGTCAGAATTCGGATAAAAAATCACGCTCAGGAGTCAAATTTCCGACATTTCAGACATTTTGAAAGCTGCAGGGGGGGTTTGGGCAAAATATGACCCATCGATGTTTACAGTAATTTGCATATTTTCGGTATGAAACGTCGTAATTTGAAACTGAAAATAGGTGCAGAGAGTCAGGATTCGGCTCAAAAATCACGCTCAGGAGTCAAATTTCCGACATTTCAGACATTTTAAAAACTGCAGGGGGGTTTGGGCAAAATATGACCCATCGCCGTTTTCAGTAATTGGTATATTTTCGGTATGAAACGTCGTAATTTGAAACTGAAAATAGGTGCAGAGAGTCAGAATTCGGCTCAAAAAACACGCTCAGGAGTCAAATTTCCGACATTTCAGACATTTTGAAAACTGCAGGGGGGTTTGGGCAAAATATGACCCATCGCCATTTTCAGTAATTGGCATATTTTCGGTATAAAAAGTCGTAATTAGAAACTGAAATTAGGTGCAGAGAGTCAGAATTCGGATAAAAAATCACACTCAGGAAGCAAATTTCCGACATTTCAGACATTTTGAATACTGCAGGAAGTTTTGGGCAAAATATGACCCATCGCCGTTTTCAGTAATTGGCATATTTTCGGTATAAAAAGTCGTAATTTGAAACTGAAAATAGGTGCAGAGAGTCAGAATTTGGCTCAAAAATCACGCTCAGGAGTAAAATTTCCGACATTTCAGACATTTTGAAAATTGCAGGGGGGTTTGGGCAAAATATGACCTATCGACGTTTTCAGTAATTGGCATATTTTCGGTATGAAACGTCGTAATTTGAAACTGAAAATAGGTGCAGAGAGTCAGAATTCGGCTCAAAAACCACGCTCAGGAGTCAAATTTCCGACATTTCAGACATTTTGAAAACTGCAGGGGGGTTTGGGCAAAATATGACCCATCGCCGTTTTCAGAAATTGGCATATTTTCGGTATGAAACTTCGTAATTTGAAACTGAAAATAGGTGCAGAGAGTCAGAATTTGGCTCAAAAATCACGCTCAGGAGTAAAATTTCCGACATTTCAGACATTTTGAAAACTGCAGGGGGGTTTGGGCAAAATATGACCCATCGCCGTTTTCAGTAATTGGCATATTTTCGGTATAAAAATTCGTAATTTGAAACTGAAATTAGGTGCAGAGAGTCAGAATTCGGATAAAAAATCACGCTCAGGAGTCAAATTTCCGACATTTCAGACATTTTGAAAACTGCAGGGGGGTTTGGGCAAAATATGACCCATCGCCGTTTTCAGTAATTGGCATATTTTCGGTATAAAAAGTCGTAATTTGAAATTGAAAATAGGTGCAGAGAGTCAGAATTCGGATAAAAAATCACGTTCAGGAGTCAAATTTCCGACATTTAAGACATTTCGAAAACTGCACGGGGGTTTGGACAAAATATGACCAATCGCACTTTACAGTAATTGGCATATTTTCGGTATGAACCGTCGTAATTTGAAACTGAAAATAGGTGCAGAGAGTCAGAATTCGGATAAAAAATCACGCTCAGGAGTCAAATTTCCGACATTTCAGACATTTTGAAAACTGCAGGGGGGTTTGGGCAAAATATGACCCATCGCCGTTTTCAGTAATTGGTATATTTTCGTTATGAAACGTCGTAATTTGAAACTGAAAATAGGAGCAGAGAGTCAGAATTAGGATAAAAAATCACGCTCAGGAGTCAAATTTCCGACATTTCAGACATTTTGAAAGCTGCAGGGGGGTTTGGGCAAAATATGACCCATCGCTGTTTACAGTTATTGGCATATTTTCGGTATGAAACGTCGTAATTTGAAACTGAAAATAGGTGCAGAGAGTCAGAATTCGGCTCAAAAATCACGCTCAGGAGTCAAATTTCCGACATTTCAGACATTTAAAACTGCAGGGGTGTTTTGGCAAAATATGACCCATCGCCGTTTTCAGTAATTGGTATATTTTCGGTATGAAACGTCGTAATTTGAAACTAAAAATAGGTGAAGAGAGTCAGAATTCGGCTCAAAAAACACGCTCAGGAGTCAAATTTCCGACATTTCAGACATTTTGAACACTGCAGGGGGGTTTGGGCAAAATATGACCCATCGCCGTTTTCAGTAATTGGCATATTTTCGGTATAAAAATTCGTAATTAGAAACTGAAAATTGGTTCAGAGAGTCAGAATTCGGATAAAAAATCACGCTCAGGAGTCAAATTTCCGACATTTCAGACATTTTGAATACTGCAGGAAGTTTTGGGCAAATTATGACCCATCGCCGTTTTCAGTAATTGGCATATTTTCGGTAAAAAAGTCGTAATTTGAAACTGAAAATAGGTGCAGAGAGTCAGAATTCGGCTCAAAAATCACGCTCAGGAGTCAAATTTCCGACATTTCAGACATTTAAAACTGCAGGGGTGTTTGGGCAAAATATGACCCATCGCCGTTTTCAGTAATTGGTATATTTTCGGTATGAAACGTCGTAATTTGAAACTAAAAATAGGTGAAGAGAGTCAGAATTCGGCTCAAAAAACACGCTCAGGAGTCAAATTTCCGACATTTCAGACATTTTGAAAATTGCAGGGGGGTTTGGGCAAAATATGACCCATCGACGTTTTCAGTAATTGGCATATTTTCGGTATGAAACGTCGTAATTTGAAACTGAAAATAGGTGGAGAGAGTCTGAATTCGGCTCAAAAACCACGCTCAGGAGTCAAATTTCCAACATTTCAGACATTTTAAAAACTGCAGGGGGGTTTGGGCAAAATATGACCCATCGCTGTTTTCTGTAATTGGTATATTTTCGGTATGAAACGTAGTCAATTGAAACTGAAAATAGGTGCAGCGAGTCAGAATTCGGCTCAAAAATCACGCTCACGAGTCAAATTTCCGACATTTCAGACATTTTGAAAACTGCAGGGGGGTTTGGGCAAAATATGACCCATCGCCGTTTTCAGTAATTGGCATATTTTCGGTATAAAAAGTCGTAATTTGAAACTGAAAATAGGTGCAGAGAGTCAGAATTCGGAAAAAAATCACGCTCAAGAGTCAAATTTCCGATATTTCAGACATTTTGAAAACTGCAGGGGGGTTTGGGCAAAATATGACTCATCCGCTGTGTTAAGTAATTGGCATATTTTCGGTATAAAAAGTCGTAATTTGAAACAGAAAATAGGTGCAGAGAGTCAGAATTCGGATAAATAATCAGTCTCAGGAGTCAAATTTCCGACATTTCAGACATTTCGAAAACTGCAGGGGTGTTTGGACAAAATATGATCCATCGCCGTTTACAGTAATTGGCATATTTTCGGTATGAAACGTCGTAATTTGAAACTGAAAATAGGTGCAGAGAGTCAGAATTCGGATAAAAAATCATGCTCAGGAGTCAAATTTCCGACATTTCAGACATTTTGAAAACTGCAGGGGGGTTTGGGCAAAATATGACCCATCGCCGTTTTCAGTAATTGGTATATTTTCGGTATGAAACGTCGTAATTTGAAACTGAAAATAGGTGCAGAGAGTCAGAATTCGGCTCAAAGATCACGCTCAGGAGTCAAATTTCCGACATTTCAGACATTTTGAAAACTGCAGGGGGGTTTGGACAAAATATGACCCATCGCCGTTTTCAGTAATTGGCATATTTTCGGTATAAAAAGTCGTAATTTGAAACTGAAAATAGGTGCAGAGAGTCAGAATTCGGATAAAAAAACACGCTCAGGAGTCAAATTTCCGACATTTCAGACATTTTGAAAACTGCAGAGGGGTTTGGGCAAAATATGACCCATCGCTGTTTACAGTAATTGGCATATTTTCGGTATGAAACGTCGTAATTTGAAACTGAAAATAGGTGCAGAGAGTCAGAATTCGGCTCAAAAATCATGCTCAGGAGTCAAATTTCCGACATTTCAGACATTTTGAAAACTGCAGGGGGGTTTGGGCAAAATATGACCCATCGCCGTTTTCAGTAATTGGCATATTTTCGGTATGAAACGTCGTAATTTGAAACTGAAAATAGGTGCAGAGAGTCAGAATTCGGCTCAAAAATCACGCTCAGGAGTAAAATTTCCGACATTTCAGACATTTTATAAACTTCAGGGGGGTTTGGGTAAAATATGACCCATCGCTGTTTTCAGTAATTGGCATATTTTCGGTATAAAAAGTCGTAATTTGAAATTGAAAATAGGTGCAGAGAGTCAGAATTCGGATAAAAAATCAAGCTCAGGAGTCAAATTTCCGACATTTTAGACATTTCGAAAACTGCACGGGGGTTTGGACAAAATATGACCCATCGCCGTTTACAGTAATTGGCATATTTTCGGTATGAAACGTCGTAATTTGAAACTGAAAATAGGTGCAGAGAGTCAGAATTCGGATAAAAAATCACGCTCAGGAGTCAAATTTCCGGCATTTCAGACATTTTGAAAACTGCAGGGGGTTTTGGGCAAAATATGACCCATCGCCGTTTTCAGTAATTGGTATATTTTCGGTATGAAACGTCGTAATTTGAAACTGAAAATAGGTGCAGAGAGTCACAATTCGGATAAAAAATCACGCTCAGGAGTCAAATTTCCGACATTTCAGACATTTTAAAAACTGCAGGGGGGTTTGGGCAAAATATTACCCATCACCGTTTTCAGTAATTGGCATATTTTCGGTATAAAAAGTCGTAATTTGAAACTGAAAATAGGTGCAGAGAGTCAGAATTCGGCTCAAAAATCACGCTCAGGAGTCAAATTTTCGACATTTCAGACATTTTGAAAGCTGCAGGGGGGTTTGGGCAAAATATGACCCATCGCCGTTTACAGTAATTGGCATATTTTCAGTATGAAACGTCGTAATTTGAAACTGAAAATAGGTGCAGAGAGTCAGAATTCGGATAAAAAATCACGCTCAGGAGTCAAATTTCCGACATTTCAGACATTTTAAAAACTGCAGGGAGGTTTGGGCAAAATATGACCAATCGTCGTTTTCAGTAATTGGTATATTTTCGGTATGAAACGTCGTAATTTGAAACTGGAAATAGGTGCAGAGAGTCAGAATTCGGCTCAAAAATCACGCTCAGGAGTCAAATTTCCAACATTTCAGAGATTTTGAATACTGCAGGAAGTTTTGGGCAAAATATGACCCATCGCCTTTTTCAGTAATTGGCATATTTTCGGTATAAAAAGTCGTAATTTGAAACTGAAAATAGGTGCAGAGAGTCAGAATTCGGCTCAAAAATCACGCTCAGGAGTAAAATTTCCGACATTTCAGACATTTTGAAAATTGCGGGGGGGTTTGGGCAAAATATGACCCATCGACGTTTACAGTAATTGGCATATTTTCGGTATGAAACGTCGTAATTTGAAACTGAAAATAGGTGCAGAGAGTCAGAATTCGGCTAAAAAACCACGCTCAGGAGTCAAATTTCCAACATTTCAGACATTTTGAAAACTGCAGGGGGGTTTGGGCAAAATATGACCCATCGCCGTTTTCAGTAATTGGCATATTTTCGGTAGGAAACGTCGTAATTTGAAACTGAAAATAGGTGCAGAGAGTCAGAATTTGGCTCAAAAATCACGCTCAGGAGTCAAATTTCCGACATTTCAGAAATTTAAAAACTGCAGGGGGTTTGGGCAAAATATGACCCATCGCTGTTTTCAGTAATTGGTATATTTTCGGTATGAAACGTAGTAAATTGAAACTAAAAATAGGTGCAGCGAGTCAGAATTCGGCTCAAAAATCACGCTCAGGAGTCAAATTTTCGACATTTCAGACATTTTGAAAACTGCAGGGGGGTTTGGGCAAAATATGACCCATCGCCGTTTTCAGTAATTGGCATATTTTCGGTATAAAAATTCGTAATTTGAAACTGAAAATAGGTGCAGAGTCAGAATTCGGAAAAAAAATCACGATCAGGAGTCAAATTTCCGACATTTCAGACATTTTGAAAACTGCAGGGGGGTTTGGGCAAAATATGACCCATCGTCGTTTACAGTAATTGGCATATTTTCGGTATGAAACTTCGTAATTTGAAACAGAAAATAGGTGCAGAGAGTCAGAATTCGGCTCAAAAATCACGCTCAGGACTCAAATTTCCGACATTTAAGACCTTTTAAAAACTGCTGGGGGGTTTGGGCAAAATATGACCCATCGCCGTTTTCAGTAATTGGTATATTTTCGGTATGAAACGTCGTAATTTGAAACTGAAAATAGGTGCAGAGAGTCAGAATTCGGCTCAAAAATCACGCTCAGGAGTCAAATTTCCAACATTTCAGACATTCTAAAAACTGCTGGGGGGTTTGGGCAAAATATGACTCATCGCTGTTTTCAGTAATTGGCATATTTTCGGTATAAAAAGTCGTAATTTGAAACTGAAAATAGGTGCAGAGAGTCAGAATTCGGATAAAAAATCACGCTCAGGAGTCAAGTTTCCGTCATTTCAGACATTTTGAAAACTGCAGGGAGGTTTGGGCAAAATATGACCCATCGCAGTTTTCAGTAATTGGCATATTTTCGGTATAAAAAGTCGTAATTTGAAACTGAAAATAGGTGCAGAGAGTCAGAATTCCGATAAAAAATCATGCTAAGGAGTCAAATTTCCGACATTTCAGACATTTTGAAAACTGCAGGGGGGTTTGGCCAAAATATGACCCATCGCCGTTTACAGTAATTATCATATTTTCGGAATGAAACGTCGTAATTTGAAACTGAAAATAGGTGCAGAGAGTCAGAATTCGGCTCAAAAATCACGCTCAGGAGTCAAATTTCCGACATTTCAGACATTTTGAAAACTGCAGGGGGGTTTGGGCAAAATATGACCCATCGCTGTTTTCAGTAATTGGCATATTTTCGGTATGAAACATCGTAATTTTAAGCTGAAAATAGGTGCAGAGAGTCAGAATTCGGATACAAAATCACGCTCAGGAGTCAAATTTCCGACATTTCAGACATTTTGAAAACTGCAGGGGTGTTTGGGCAAAATATGACCCATCGCTGTTTACAGAAATTGGCATATATTCGGTATGAAACGTCGTAATTTGAAACTGGAAATAGGTGCAGAGAGTCAGAATTCGGCTCAAAAATCACGCTCAGGAGTCAAATTTCCGACATTTCAGACATTTTGAAAACTGCAGGAAGGTTTGGGCAAAATATGACCCATCGCCGTTTTCAGTAATTGGCATATTTTCGGTATAAAAAGTCGTAATTTGAAACTGAAAATAGGTGCAGAGAGTCAGAATTTGGCTCAAAAATCACGCTCAGGAGTAAAATTTCCGACGTTTCAGACATTTTGAAAACTGCAGGGGGGTTTGGGCAAAATATGACCCATAGCGGTTTTCAGTAATTGGCATATTTTCGGTATGAAATGTCGTAATTTGAAACTGAAAATAGGTGCAGAGAGTCAGAATTCGGTTCAAAAATCACGCTCAGGAGTCAAATTTCCAACAATTCAGACATTTTGAAAACTGCAGGGAGGTTTGGGCAAAATATGACCCATCGCCGTTTACAGTAATTGGCATATTTTCGGAAGAAAAAGTCGTAATTTGAAACTGAAAATAGGTGCATAGAGTCAGAATTCGGATACAAAATCACGCTCAGGAGTCAAATTTCCGACATTTCAGACATTTTGAAAACTGCAGGGGGGTTTGGGGAAAATATGACCAATCGCCGTTTACTGTAATTGGCATATTTTCGGTATGAAACTTCGTAATTTGAAACTGAAAATAGGTGCAGAGAGTCAGAATTCGGATAAAAAATCACGCTCAGGAGTCAAATTTCCGTCATTTCAGACATTTTGAAAACTGCAGGGAGGTTTGGGCAAAATATGACCCATCGCAGTTTTCAGTAACTGGCATATTTTCGGTATAAAAAGTCGTAATTTGAAACAGAAAATAGGTGCAGAGAGTCAGAATTCGGATACCAAATCAGGCTCAGGAGTCAAATTTCCGACATTTCAGACATTTCGAAAACTGCAGGGGGGTTTGGACAAAATATGACCCATCGCCGTTTACAGTAATTGGCATATTTTCGGTATGAAACGTCGTAATTTGAAACTGAAAATAGGTGCAGAGAGTCAGAATTCGGATAAAAAATCATGCTCAGGAGTCAAATTTCCGACATTTCAGACATTTTGAAAACTGCAGGGGGGTTTGGGCAAAATATGACCCATCGCCGTTTTCAGTAATTGGTATATTTTCGGTATGAAACGTCGTAATTTGAAACTGAAAATAGGTGCAGAGTGTCAGAATTCGGCTCAAAAATCACGCTCAGGAGTCAAATTTCCGACATTTCAGATATTTTGAAAACTGCAGGGGGGTTTGGGTAATATATGACCCATCGCCGTTTTCAGTAATTGGCATATTTTCGGTATAAAAATTCGTAATTTGAAATTGAAAATAGGTGCAGAGAGTCAGAATTCGGATAAAAAATCACGCTCAGGAGTCAAATTTCCGACATTTCAGACAATTTGAAAACTGCAGAGGGGTTTGGGCAAAATATGACCCATCGCTGTTTACAGTAATTGGCATATTTTCGGTATGAAACGTCGTAATTTGAAACTGAAAATAGGTGCAGAGAGTCAGAATTCGGCTCAAAAATCATGCTCAGGAGTCAAATTTCCGACATTTCAGACATTTTGAAAACTGCAGGGGGGTTTGGGCAAAATATGACCCATCGCCGTTTTCAGTAATTGGCATATTTTCGGTATGAAACGTCGTAATTTGAAACTGAAAATAGGTGCAGAGAGTCAGAATTCGGCTCAAAAATCACGCTCAGGAGTAAAATTTCCGACATTTCAGACATTTTGAAAACTGCAGGGGGGTTTGGGTAATATATGACCCATCGCCGTTTTCAGTAATTGGCATATTTTCGGTATAAAAATTCGTAATTTGAAATTGAAAATAGGTGCAGAGAGTCAGAATTCGGATAAAAAATCACGCTCAGGAGTCAAATTTCCGACATTTTAGACATTTCGAAAACTGCAGGGGGGTTTGGGGAAAATATGACCCATCACCGTTTACAGTAATTGGCATATTTTCGTTATGAAACTTCGTAATTTGAAACTGAAAATAGGTGCAGAGAGTCAGAATTCGGATAAAAAATCACGCTCAGGAGTCAAATTTCCGACATTTCAGACATTTTGAAAACTGCAGGGGGGTTTGGGCAAAATATGACCCATCGCCGTTTTCAGTAATTGGTATATTTTTGGTATGAAACGTCGTAATTTGAAACTGAAAATAGGTGCAGAGAGTCAGAATTCGGATAAAAAATCACGCTCAGGAGTCAAATTTCCAACATTTCAGACATTCTAAAAACTGCTGGGGGGTTTGGGCAAAATATGACTCATCGCTGTTTTCAGTAATTGGCATATTTTCGGTATAAAAAGTCGTAATTTGAAACTGAAAATAGGTGCAGAGAGTCAGAATTCGGATAAAAAATCACGCTCAGGAGTCAAGTTTCCGTCATTTCAGACATTTTGAAAACTGCAGGGAGGTTTGGGCAAAATATGACCCATCGCAGTTTTCAGTAATTGGCATATTTTCGGTATAAAAAGTCGTAATTTGAAACTGAAAATAGGTGCAGAGAGTCAGAATTCCGATAAAAAATCATGCTAAGGAGTCAAATTTCCGACATTTCAGACATTTTGAAAACTGCAGGGGGGTTTGGCCAAAATATGACCCATCGCCGTTTACAGTAATTATCATATTTTCGGAATGAAACGTCGTAATTTGAAACTGAAAATAGGTGCAGAGAGTCAGAATTCGGCTCAAAAATCACGCTCAGGAGTCAAATTTCCGACATTTCAGACATTTTGAAAACTGCAGGGGGGTTTGGGCAAAATATGACCCATCGCTGTTTTCAGTAATTGGCATATTTTCGGTATGAAACATCGTAATTTTAAGCTGAAAATAGGTGCAGAGAGTCAGAATTCGGATACAAAATCACGCTCAGGAGTCAAATTTCCGACATTTCAGACATTTTGAAAACTGCAGGGGTGTTTGGGCAAAATATGACCCATCGCTGTTTACAGAAATTGGCATATATTCGGTATGAAACGTCGTAATTTGAAACTGGAAATAGGTGCAGAGAGTCAGAATTCGGCTCAAAAATCACGCTCAGGAGTCAAATTTCCGACATTTCAGACATTTTGAAAACTGCAGGAAGGTTTGGGCAAAATATGACCCATCGCCGTTTTCAGTAATTGGCATATTTTCGGTATAAAAAGTCGTAATTTGAAACTGAAAATAGGTGCAGAGAGTCAGAATTTGGCTCAAAAATCACGCTCAGGAGTAAAATTTCCGACGTTTCAGACATTTTGAAAACTGCAGGGGGGTTTGGGCAAAATATGACCCATAGCGGTTTTCAGTAATTGGCATATTTTCGGTATGAAATGTCGTAATTTGAAACTGAAAATAGGTGCAGAGAGTCAGAATTCGGTTCAAAAATCACGCTCAGGAGTCAAATTTCCAACAATTCAGACATTTTGAAAACTGCAGGGAGGTTTGGGCAAAATATGACCCATCGCCGTTTACAGTAATTGGCATATTTTCGGAAGAAAAAGTCGTAATTTGAAACTGAAAATAGGTGCATAGAGTCAGAATTCGGATACAAAATCACGCTCAGGAGTCAAATTTCCGACATTTCAGACATTTTGAAAACTGCAGGGGAGTTTGGGGAAAATATGACCAATCGCCGTTTACTGTAATTGGCATATTTTCGGTATGAAACTTCGTAATTTGAAACTGAAAATAGGTGCAGAGAGTCAGAATTCGGATAAAAAATCACGCTCAGGAGTCAAATTTCCGTCATTTCAGACATTTTGAAAACTGCAGGGAGGTTTGGGCAAAATATGACCCATCGCAGTTTTCAGTAACTGGCATATTTTCGGTATAAAAAGTCGTAATTTGAAACAGAAAATAGGTGCAGAGAGTCAGAATTCGGATACCAAATCAGGCTCAGGAGTCAAATTTCCGACATTTCAGACATTTCGAAAACTGCAGGGGGGTTTGGACAAAATATGACCCATCGCCGTTTACAGTAATTGGCATATTTTCGGTATGAAACGTCGTAATTTGAAACTGAAAATAGGTGCAGAGAGTCAGAATTCGGATAAAAAATCATGCTCAGGAGTCAAATTTCCGACATTTCAGACATTTTGAAAACTGCAGGGGGGTTTGGGCAAAATATGACCCATCGCCGTTTTCAGTAATTGGTATATTTTCGGTATGAAACGTCGTAATTTGAAACTGAAAATAGGTGCAGAGTGTCAGAATTCGGCTCAAAAATCACGCTCAGGAGTCAAATTTCCGACATTTCAGATATTTTGAAAACTGCAGGGGGGTTTGGGTAATATATGACCCATCGCCGTTTTCAGTAATTGGCATATTTTCGGTATAAAAATTCGTAATTTGAAATTGAAAATAGGTGCAGAGAGTCAGAATTCGGATAAAAAATCACGCTCAGGAGTCAAATTTCCGACATTTCAGACAATTTGAAAACTGCAGAGGGGTTTGGGCAAAATATGACCCATCGCTGTTTACAGTAATTGGCATATTTTCGGTATGAAACGTCGTAATTTGAAACTGAAAATAGGTGCAGAGAGTCAGAATTCGGCTCAAAAATCATGCTCAGGAGTCAAATTTCCGACATTTCAGACATTTTGAAAACTGCAGGGGGGTTTGGGCAAAATATGACCCATCGCCGTTTTCAGTAATTGGCATATTTTCGGTATGAAACGTCGTAATTTGAAACTGAAAATAGGTGCAGAGAGTCAGAATTCGGCTCAAAAATCACGCTCAGGAGTAAAATTTCCGACATTTCAGACATTTTGAAAACTGCAGGGGGGTTTGGGTAATATATGACCCATCGCCGTTTTCAGTAATTGGCATATTTTCGGTATAAAAATTCGTAATTTGAAATTGAAAATAGGTGCAGAGAGTCAGAATTCGGATAAAAAATCACGCTCAGGAGTCAAATTTCCGACATTTTAGACATTTCGAAAACTGCAGGGGGGTTTGGGGAAAATATGACCCATCACCGTTTACAGTAATTGGCATATTTTCGTTATGAAACTTCGTAATTTGAAACTGAAAATAGGTGCAGAGAGTCAGAATTCGGATAAAAAATCACGCTCAGGAGTCAAATTTCCGACATTTCAGACATTTTGAAAACTGCAGGGGGGTTTGGGCAAAATATGACCCATCGCCGTTTTCAGTAATTGGTATATTTTTGGTATGAAACGTCGTAATTTGAAACTGAAAATAGGTGCAGAGAGTCAGAATTCGGCTAAAAAATCACGCTCAGGAGTCAAATTTCCAACATTTCAGAGATTTTGAATACTGCAGGAAGTTTTGGGCAAAATATGACCCATCGCCTTTTTCAGTAATTGGCATATTTTCGGTATAAAAAGTCGTAATTTGAAACTGAAAATAGGTGCAGAGAGTCAGAATTCGGCTCAAAAATCACGCTCAGGAGTAAAATTTCCGACATTTCAGACATTTTGAAAATTGCGGGGGGGTTTGGGCACAATATGACCCATCGACGTTTTCAGTAATTGGCATATTTTCGGTATGAAACGTCGTAATTTGAAACTGAAAATAGGTGCAGAGAGTCAGAATTCGGCTCAAAAATCACGCTCAGGACTCAAATTTCCGACATTTAAGACCTTTTAAAAACTGCTGGGGGGTTTGGGCAAAATATGACCCATCGCCGTTTTCAGTAATTGGTATATTTTCGGTATGAAACGTCGTAATTTGAAACTGAAAATAGGTGCAGAGAGTCAGAATTCGGCTCAAAAATCACGCTCAGGAGTCAAATTTCCGACATTTAAGACATTCTAAAAACTGCTGGGGGGTTTGGGCAAAATATGACTCATCGCTGTTTTCAGTAATTGGCATATTTTCGGTATAAAAAAGTCGTAATTTGAAACTGAAAATAGGTGCAGAGAGTCAGAATTCGGATAAAAAATCACGCTCAGGAGTCAAGTTTCCGTCATTTCAGACATTTTGAAAACTGCAGGGAGGTTTGGGCAAAATATGACCCATCGCAGTTTTCAGTAATTGGCATATTTTCGGTATAAAAAGTCGTAATTTGAAACTGAAAATAGGTGCAGAGAGTCAGAATTCCGATAAAAAATCATGCTAAGGAGTCAAATTTCCGACATTTCAGACATTTTGAAAACTGCAGGGGGGTTTGGCCAAAATATGACCCATCGCCGTTTACAGTAATTATCATATTTTCGGAATGAAACGTCGTAATTTGAAACTGAAAATAGGTGCAGAGAGTCAGAATTCGGCTCAAAAATCACGCTCAGGAGTCAAATTTCCGACATTTCAGACATTTTGAAAACTGCAGGGGGGTTTGGGCAAAATATGACCCATCGCTGTTTTCAGTAATTGGCATATTTTCGGTATGAAACATCGTAATTTTAAGCTGAAAATAGGTGCAGAGAGTCAGAATTCGGATACAAAATCACGCTCAGGAGTCAAATTTCCGACATTTCAGACATTTTGAAAACTGCAGGGGTGTTTGGGCAAAATATGACCCATCGCTGTTTACAGAAATTGGCATATATTCGGTATGAAACGTCGTAATTTGAAACTGGAAATAGGTGCAGAGAGTCAGAATTCGGCTCAAAAATCACGCTCAGGAGTCAAATTTCCGACATTTCAGACATTTTGAAAACTGCAGGAAGGTTTGGGCAAAATATGACCCATCGCCGTTTTCAGTAATTGGCATATTTTCGGTATAAAAAGTCGTAATTTGAAACTGAAAATAGGTGCAGAGAGTCAGAATTTGGCTCAAAAATCACGCTCAGGAGTAAAATTTCCGACGTTTCAGACATTTTGAAAACTGCAGGGGGGTTTGGGCAAAATATGACCCATAGCGGTTTTCAGTAATTGGCATATTTTCGGTATGAAATGTCGTAATTTGAAACTGAAAATAGGTGCAGAGAGTCAGAATTCGGTTCAAAAATCACGCTCAGGAGTCAAATTTCCAACAATTCAGACATTTTGAAAACTGCAGGGAGGTTTGGGCAAAATATGACCCATCGCCGTTTACAGTAATTGGCATATTTTCGGAAGAAAAAGTCGTAATTTGAAACTGAAAATAGGTGCAGAGAGTCAGAATTCGGAAACAAAATCACGCTCAGGAGTCAAATTTCCGACATTTCAGACATTTTGAAAACTGCAGGGGGGTTTGGGGAAAATATGACCAATCGCCGTTTACTGTAATTGGCATATTTTCGGTATGAAACTTCGTAATTTGAAACTGAAAATAGGTGCAGAGAGTCAGAATTCGGATAAAAAATCACGCTCAGGAGTCAAATTTCCGTCATTTCAGACATTTTGAAAACTGCAGGGAGGTTTGGGCAAAATATGACCCATCGCAGTTTTCAGTAACTGGCATATTTTCGGTATAAAAAGTCGTAATTTGAAACAGAAAATAGGTGCAGAGAGTCAGAATTCGGATACCAAATCAGGCTCAGGAGTCAAATTTCCGACATTTCAGACATTTCGAAAACTGCAGGGGGGTTTGGACAAAATATGACCCATCGCCGTTTACAGTAATTGGCATATTTTCGGTATGAAACGTCGTAATTTGAAACTGAAAATAGGTGCAGAGAGTCAGAATTCGGATAAAAAATCATGCTCAGGAGTCAAATTTCCGACATTTCAGACATTTTGAAAACTGCAGGGGGGTTTGGGCAAAATATGACCCATCGCCGTTTTCAGTAATTGGTATATTTTCGGTATGAAACGTCGTAATTTGAAACTGAAAATAGGTGCAGAGTGTCAGAATTCGGCTCAAAAATCACGCTCAGGAGTCAAATTTCCGACATTTCAGATATTTTGAAAACTGCAGGGGGGTTTGGGCAAAATATGACCCATCGCCGTTTTCAGTAATTGACATATTTTCGGCATAAAAAGTCGAAATTTGAAACTGAAAATAGGTGCAGAGAGTCAGAATTCGGATAAAAAATCACGCTCAGGAGTCAAATTTCCGACATTTCAGACAATTTGAAAACTGCAGAGGGGTTTGGGCAAAATATGACCCATCGCTGTTTACAGTAATTGGCATATTTTCGGTATGAAACGTCGTAATTTGAAACTGAAAATAGGTGCAGAGAGTCAGAATTCGGCTCAAAAATCATGCTCAGGAGTCAAATTTCCGACATTTCAGACATTTTGAAAACTGCAGGGGGGTTTGGGCAAAATATGACCCATCGCCGTTTTCAGTAATTGGCATATTTTCGGTATGAAACGTCGTAATTTGAAACTGAAAATAGGTGCAGAGAGTCAGAATTCGGCTCAAAAATCACGCTCAGGAGTAAAATTTCCGACATTTCAGACATTTTGAAAACTGCAGGGGGGTTTGGGTAATATATGACCCATCGCCGTTTTCAGTAATTGGCATATTTTCGGTATAAAAATTCGTAATTTGAAATTGAAAATAGGTGCAGAGAGTCAGAATTCGGATAAAAAATCACGCTCAGGAGTCAAATTTCCGACATTTTAGACATTTCGAAAACTGCAGGGGGGTTTGGGGAAAATATGACCCATCACCGTTTACAGTAATTGGCATATTTTCGTTATGAAACTTCGTAATTTGAAACTGAAAATAGGTGCAGAGAGTCAGAATTCGGATAAAAAATCACGCTCAGGAGTCAAATTTCCGACATTTCAGACATTTTGAAAACTGCAGGGGGGTTTGGGCAAAATATGACCCATCGCCGTTTTCAGTAATTGGTATATTTTTGGTATGAAACGTCGTAATTTGAAACTGAAAATAGGTGCAGAGAGTCAGAATTCGGATAAAAAATCACGCTCAGGAGTCAAATTTCCAACATTTCAGAGATTTTGAATACTGCAGGAAGTTTTGGGCAAAATATGACCCATCGCCTTTTTCAGTAATTGGCATATTTTCGGTATAAAAAGTCGTAATTTGAAACTGAAAATAGGTGCAGAGAGTCAGAATTCGGCTCAAAAATCACGCTCAGGAGTAAAATTTCCGACATTTCAGACATTTTGAAAATTGCGGGGGGGTTTGGGCACAATATGACCCATCGACGTTTTCAGTAATTGGCATATTTTCGGTATGAAACGTCGTAATTTGAAACTGAAAATAGGTGCAGAGAGTCAGAATTCGGCTCAAAAACCACGCTCAGGAGTCAAATTTCCGACATTTCAGACATTTTGAAAACTGCAGGGGGGTTTGGGCAAAATATGACCCATCGCCGTTTTCAGTAATTGGCATATTTTCGGTAGGAAACGTCGTAATTTGAAACTGAAAATAGGTGCAGAGAGTCAGAATTTGGCTCAAAAATCACGCTCAGGAGTCAAATTTCCGACATTTCAGAAATTTAAAAACTGCAGGGGGGTTTGGGCAAAATATGACCCATCGCTGTTTTCAGTAATTGGTATATTTTCGGTATGAAACGTAGTAAATTGAAACTATAAATAGGTGCAGCGAGTCAGAATTCGGCTCAAAAATCACGCTCAGGAGTCAAATTTCCGACATTTCAGACATTTTGAAAACTGCAGGGGGGTTTGGGCAAAATATGACCCATCGCCGTTTTCAGTAATTGGCATATTTTCGGTATAAAAAGTCGTAATTTGAAACTGAAAATAGGTGCAGAGTCAGAATTCGGAAAAAAAATCACGATCAGGAGTCAAATTTCCGACATTTCAGACATTTTGAAAACTGCAGGGGGGTTTGGGCAAAATATGACCCATCGTCGTTTACAGTAATTGGCATATTTTCGGTATGAAACTTCGTAATTTGAAACAGAAAATAGGTGCAGAGAGTCAGAATTCGGCTCAAAAATCACGCTCAGGACTCAAATTTCCGACATTTAAGACCTTTTAAAAACTGCTGGGGGGTTTGGGCAAAATATGACCCATCGCCGTTTTCAGTAATTGGTATATTTTCGGTATGAAACGTCGTAATTTGAAACTGAAAATAGGTGCAGAGAGTCAGAATTCGGCTCAAAAATCACGCTCAGGAGTCAAATTTCCGACATTTAAGACATTCTAAAAACTGCAGGGGGGTTTGGGCAAAATATGACTCATCGCTGTTTTCAGTAATTGGCATATTTTCGGTATAAAAAGTCGTAATTTGAAACTGAAAATAGGTGCAGAGAGTCAGAATTCGGATACAAAATCACGCTCAGGAGTCAAATTTCCGACATTTCAGACATTTTGAAAACTGCAGGGGTGTTTGGGCAAAATATGACCCATCGCTGTTTACAGAAATTGGCATATATTCGGTATGAAACGTCGTAATTTGAAACTGGAAATAGGTGCAGAGAGTCAGAATTCGGCTCAAAAATCACGCTCAGGAGTCAAATTTCCGACATTTCAGACATTTTGAAAACTGCAGGAAGGTTTGGGCAAAATATGACCCATCGCCGTTTTCAGTAATTGGCATATTTTCGGTATAAAAAGTCGTAATTTGAAACTGAAAATAGGTGCAGAGAGTCAGAATTTGGCTCAAAAATCACGCTCAGGAGGAAAATTTCCGACGTTTCAGACATTTTGAAAACTGCAGGGGGGTTTGGGCAAAATATGACCCATAGCGGTTTTCAGTAATTGGCATATTTTGGGTATGAAATGTCGTAATTTGAAACTGAAAATAGGTGCAGAGAGTCAGAATTCGGTTCAAAAATCACGCTCAGGAGTCAAATTTCCAACAATTCAGACATTTTGAAAACTGCAGGGAGGTTTGGGCAAAATATGACCCATCGCCGTTTACAGTAATTGGCATATTTTCGGAAGAAAAAGTCGTAATTTGAAACTGAAAATAGGTGCAGAGAGTCAGAATTCGGATACCAAATCAGGCTCAGGAGTCAAATTTCCGACATTTCAGACATTTCGAAAACTGCAGGGGGGTTTGGACAAAATATGACCCATCGCCGTTTACAGTAATTGGCATATTTTCGGTATGAAACGTCGTAATTTGAAACTGAAAATAGGTGCAGAGAGTCAGAATTCGGATAAAAAATCATGCTCAGGAGTCAAATTTCCGACATTTCAGACATTTTGAAAACTGCAGGGGGGTTTGGGCAAAATATGACCCATCGCCGTTTTCAGTAATTGGTATATTTTCGGTATGAAACGTCGTAATTTGAAACTGAAAATAGGTGCAGAGTGTCAGAATTCGGCTCAAAAATCACGCTCAGGAGTCAAATTTCCGACATTTCAGATATTTTGAAAACTGCAGGGGGGTTTGGGCAAAATATGACCCATCGCCGTTTTCAGTAATTGGCATATTTTCGGCATAAAAAGTCGAAATTTGAAACTGAAAATAGGTGCAGAGAGTCAGAATTCGGATAAAAAAGCACGCTCAGGAGTCAAATTTCCGACATTTCAGACATTTTGAAAACTGCAGAGGGGTTTGGGCAAAATATGACCCATCGCTGTTTACAGTAATTGGCATATTTTCGGTATGAAACGTCGTAATTTGAAACTGAAAATAGGTGCAGAGAGTCAGAATTCGGGTCAAAAATCATGCTCAGGAGTCAAATTTCCGACATTTCAGACATTTTGAAAACTGAAGGGGGGTTTGGGCAAAATATGACCCATCGCCGTTTTCAGTAATTGGCATATTTTCGGTATGAAACGTCGTAATTTGAAACTGAAAATAGGTGCAGAGAGTCAGAATTGGGCTCAAAAATCACGCTCAGGAGTAAAATTTCCGACATTTCAGACATTTTGAAAACTGCAGGGGGGTTTGGGTAATATATGACCCATCGCCGTTTTCAGTAATTGGCATATTTTCGGTATAAAAAGTCGTAATTTGAAATTGAAAATAGGTGCAGAGAGTCAGAATTCGGATAAAAAATCACGCTCAGGAGTCAAATTTCCGACATTTTAGACATTTCGAAAACTGCAGGGGGGTTTGGGCAAAATATGACCCATCACCGTTTACAGTAATTGGCATATTTTCGTTATGAAACTTCGTAATTTGAAACTGAAAATAGGTGCAGAGAATCAGAATTCGGATAAAAAATCACGCTCAGGAGTCAAATTTCCGACATTTCAGACATTTTGAAAACTGCAGGGGGGTTGGGCAAAATATGACCCATCGCCGTTTTCAGTAATTGGTATATTTTTGGTATGAAACGTCGTAATTTGAAACTGAAAATAGGTGCAGAGAGTCAGAATTCGGATAAAAAATCACGCTCAGGAGTCAAATTTCCAACATTTCAGAGATTTTGAATACTGCAGGAAGTTTTGGGCAAAATATGACCCATCGCCTTTTTCAGTAATTGGCATATTTTCGGTATAAAAAGTCGTAATTTGAAACTGAAAATAGGTGCAGAGAGTCAGAATTCGGCTCAAAAACCACGCTCAGGAGTCAAATTTCCGACATTTCAGACATTTTGAAAATTGCGGGGGGGTTTGGGCACAATATGACCCATCGACGTTTTCAGTAATTGGCATATTTTCGGTATGAAACGTCGTAATTTGAAACTGAAAATAGGTGCAGAGAGTCAGAATTCGGCTCAAAAACCACGCTCAGGAGTCAAATTTCCGACATTTCAGACATTTTGAAAACTGCAGGGGGGTTTGGGCAAAATATGACCCATCGTTGTTTTCAGTAATTGGCATATTTTCGGTAGGAAACGTCGTAATTTGAAACTGAAAATAGGTGCAGAGAGTCAGAATTTGGCTCAAAAATCACGCTCAAGAGTCAAATTTCCGACATTTCAGAAATTTAAAAACTGCAGGGGGGTTTGGGCAAAATATGACCCATCGCTGTTTTCAGTAATTGGTATATTTTCGGTATGAAACGTAGAAAATTGAAACTATAAATAGGTGCAGCGAGTCAGAATTCGGCTCAAAAATCACGCTCAGGAGTCAAATTTCCGACATTTCAGACATTTTGAAAACTGCAGGGGGGTTTGGGCAAAATATGACCCATCGCCGTTTTCAGTAATTGGCATATTTTCGGTATAAAAAGTCGTAATTTGAAACTGAAAATAGGTGCAGAGTCAGAATTCGGAAAAAAAATCACGATCAGGAGTCAAATTTCCGACATTTCAGACATTTTGAAAACTGCAGGGGGGTTTGGGCAAAATATGACCCATCGTCGTTTACAGTAATTGGCATATTTTCGGTATGAAACTTCGTAATTTGAAACAGAAAATAGGTGCAGAGAGTCAGAATTCGGCTCAAAAATCACGCTCAGGACTCAAATTTCCGACATTTAAGACCTTTTAAAAACTGCTGGGGGGTTTGGGCAAAATATGACCCATCGCCGTTTTCAGTAATTGGTATATTTTCGGTATGAAACGTCGTAATTTGAAACTGAAAATAGGTGCAGAGAGTCAGAATTCGGCTCAAAAATCACGCTCAGGAGTCAAATTTCCGACATTTAAGACATTCTAAAAACTGCAGGGGGGTTTGGGCAAAATATGACTCATCGCTGTTTTCAGTAATTGGCATATTTTCGGTATAAAAAGTCGTAATTTGAAACTGAAAATAGGTGCAGAGAGTCAGAATTCGGATAAAAAATCACGCTCAGGAGTCAAGTTTCCGTCATTTCAGACATTTTGAAAACTGCAGGGAGGTTTGGGCAAAATATGACCCATCGCAGTTTTCAGTAATTGGCATATTTTCGGTATAAAAAGTCGTAATTTGAAACTGAAAATAGGTGCAGAGAGTCAGAATTTGGCTCAAAAATCACGCTCAGGAGTAAAATTTCCGACGTTTCAGACATTTTGAAAACTGCAGGGGGGTTTGGGCAAAATATGACCCATCGCCGTTTTCAGTAATTGGCATATTTTCGGTATGAAATGTCGTAATTTGAAACTGAAAATAGGTGCAGAGAGTCAGAATTCTGATACAAAATCACGCTCAGGAGTCAAATTTCCGACATTTCAGACATTTTGAAAACTGCAGGGGGGTTTGGGGAAAATATGACCAATCGCCGTTTACTGTAATTGGCATATTTTCGGTATGAAACTTCGTAATTTGAAACTGAAAATAGGTGCAGAGAGTCAGAATTCGGATAAAAAATCACGCTCAGGAGTCAAATTTCCGTCATTTCAGACATTTTGAAAACTGCAGGGAGGTTTGGGCAAAATATGACCCATCGCAGTTTTCAGTAACTGGCATATTTTCGGTATAAAAAGTCGTAATTTGAAACAGAAAATAGGTGCAGAGAGTCAGAATTCGGATAACAAATCAGGCTCAGGAGTCAAATTTCCGACATTTCAGACATTTCGAAAACTGCAGGGGGGTTTGGACAAAATATGACCCATCGCCGTTTACAGTAATTGGCATATTTTCGGTATGAAACGTCGTAATTTGAAACTGAAAATAGGTGCAGAGAGTCAGAATTCGGATAAAAAATCATGCTCAGGAGTCAAATTTCCGACATTTCAGACATTTTGAAAACTGCAGGGGGGTTTGGGCAAAATATGACCCATCGCCGTTTTCAGTAATTGGTATATTTTCGGTATGAAACGTCGTAATTTGAAACTGAAAATAGGTGCAGAGAGTCAGAATTCGGCTCAAAAATCACGCTCAGGAGTAAAATTTCCGACATTTCAGACATTTTGAAAACTGCAGGGGGGTTTGGGTAATATATGACCCATCGCCGTTTTCAGTAATTGGCACATTTTCGGTATAAAAAGTCGTAATTTGAAATTGAAAATAGGTGCAGAGAGTCAGAATTCGGATAAAAAATCACGCTCAGGAGTCAAATTTCCGACATTTTAGACATTTCGAAAACTGCAGGGGGGTTTGGGCAAAATATGACCCATCGCCGTTTACAGTAATTGGCATATTTTCGGTATGAAACGTCGTAATTTGAAACTGAAAATAGGTGCAGAGAGTAAGAATTCGGATAAAAAATCACGCTCAGGAGTCAAATTTCCGACATTTCAGACATTTTGAAAACTGCAGGGGGGTTTGGGCAAAATATGACCCATCGCCGTTTTCAGTAATTGGTATATTTTTGGTATGAAACGTCGTAATTTGAAACTGAAAATAGGTGCAGAGAGTCAGAATTCGGATAAAAAATCACGCTCAGGAGTCAAATTTCCGACATTTCAGACATTTTAAAAACTGCAGGGGGGTTTGGGAAAAATATGACCCATCGCCGTTTTCAGTAATTGGCATATTTTCGGTATAAAAAGTAGTAATTTGAAACTGAAAATAGGTGCAGAGAGTCAGAATTCGGCTCAAAAACCACGCTCAGGAGTCAAATTTCCGACATTTCAGACATTTTGAAAATTGCGGGGGGGTTTGGGCACAATATGACCCATCGACGTTTTCAGTAATTGGCATATTTTCGGTATGAAACGTCGTAATTTGAAACTGAAAATAGGTGCAGAGAGTCAGAATTCGGCTCAAAAACCACGCTCAGGAGTCAAATTTCCGACATTTCAGACATTTTGAAAACTGCAGGGGGGTTTGGGCAAAATATGACCCATCGTTGTTTTCAGTAATTGGCATATTTTCGGTAGGAAACGTCGTAATCTGAAACTGAAAATAGGTGCAGAGAGTCAGAATTTGGCTCAAAAATCACGCTCAAGAGTCAAATTTCCGACATTTCAGAAATTTAAAAACTGCAGGGGGGTTTGGGCAAAATATGACCCATCGCTGTTTTCAGTAATTGGTATATTTTCGGTATGAAACGTAGAAAATTGAAACTATAAATAGGTGCAGCGAGTCAGAATTCGGCTCAAAAATCACGCTCAGGAGTCAAATTTCCGACATTTCAGACATTTTGAAAACTGCAGGGGGGTTTGGGCAAAATATGACCCATCGCCGTTTTCAGTAATTGGCATATTTTCGGTATAAAAAGTCGTAATTTGAAACTGAAAATAGGTGCAGAGTCAGAATTCGGAAAAAAAATCACGATCAGGAGTCAAATTTCCGACATTTCAGACATTTTGAAAACTGCAGGGGGGTTTGGGCAAAATATGACCCATCGTCGTTTACAGTAATTGGCATATTTTCGGTATGAAACTTCGTAATTTGAAACAGAAAATAGGTGCAGAGAGTCAGAATTCGGCTCAAAAATCACGCTCAGGACTCAAATTTCCGACATTTAAGACCTTTTAAAAACTGCTGGGGGGTTTGGGCAAAATATGACCCATCGCCGTTTTCAGTAATTGGTATATTTTCGGTATGAAACGTCGTAATTTGAAACTGAAAATAGGTGCAGAGAGTCAGAATTCGGCTCAAAAATCACGCTCAGGAGTCAAATTTCCGACATTTAAGACATTCTAAAAACTGCAGGGGGGTTTGGGCAAAATATGACTCATCGCTGTTTTCAGTAATTGGCATATTTTCGGTATAAAAAGTCGTAATTTGAAACTGAAAATAGGTGCAGAGAGTCAGAATTCGGATAAAAAATCACGCTCAGGAGTCAAGTTTCCGTCATTTCAGACATTTTGAAAACTGCAGGGAGGTTTGGGCAAAATATGACCCATCGCAGTTTTCAGTAATTGGCATATTTTCGGTATAAAAAGTCGTAATTTGAAACTGAAAATAGGTGCAGAGAGTCAGAATTTGGCTCAAAAATCACGCTCAGGAGTAAAATTTCCGACGTTTCAGACATTTTGAAAACTGCAGGGGGGTTTGGGCAAAATATGACCCATCGCCGTTTTCAGTAATTGGCATATTTTCGGTATGAAATGTCGTAATTTGAAACTGAAAATAGGTGCAGAGAGTCAGAATTCTGATACAAAATCACGCTCAGGAGTCAAATTTCCGACATTTCAGACATTTTGAAAACTGCAGGGGGGTTTGGGGAAAATATGACCAATCGCCGTTTACTGTAATTGGCATATTTTCGGTATGAAACTTCGTAATTTGAAACTGAAAATAGGTGCAGAGAGTCAGAATTCGGATAAAAAATCACGCTCAGGAGTCAAATTTCCGTCATTTCAGACATTTTGAAAACTGCAGGGAGGTTTGGGCAAAATATGACCCATCGCAGTTTTCAGTAACTGGCATATTTTCGGTATAAAAAGTCGTAATTTGAAACAGAAAATAGGTGCAGAGAGTCAGAATTCGGATAACAAATCAGGCTCAGGAGTCAAATTTCCGACATTTCAGACATTTCGAAAACTGCAGGGGGGTTTGGACAAAATATGACCCATCGCCGTTTACAGTAATTGGCATATTTTCGGTATGAAACGTCGTAATTTGAAACTGAAAATAGGTGCAGAGAGTCAGAATTCGGATAAAAAATCATGCTCAGGAGTCAAATTTCCGACATTTCAGACATTTTGAAAACTGCAGGGGGGTTTGGGCAAAATATGACCCATCGCCGTTTTCAGTAATTGGTATATTTTCGGTATGAAACGTCGTAATTTGAAACTGAAAATAGGTGCAGAGAGTCAGAATTCGGCTCAAAAATCACGCTCAGGAGTAAAATTTCCGACATTTCAGACATTTTGAAAACTGCAGGGGGGTTTGGGTAATATATGACCCATCGCCGTTTTCAGTAATTGGCACATTTTCGGTATAAAAAGTCGTAATTTGAAATTGAAAATAGGTGCAGAGAGTCAGAATTCGGATAAAAAATCACGCTCAGGAGTCAAATTTCCGACATTTTAGACATTTCGAAAACTGCAGGGGGGTTTGGGCAAAATATGACCCATCGCCGTTTACAGTAATTGGCATATTTTCGGTATGAAACGTCGTAATTTGAAACTGAAAATAGGTGCAGAGAGTAAGAATTCGGATAAAAAATCACGCTCAGGAGTCAAATTTCCGACATTTCAGACATTTTGAAAACTGCAGGGGGGTTTGGGCAAAATATGACCCATCGCCGTTTTCAGTAATTGGTATATTTTTGGTATGAAACGTCGTAATTTGAAACTGAAAATAGGTGCAGAGAGTCAGAATTCGGATAAAAAATCACGCTCAGGAGTCAAATTTCCGACATTTCAGACATTTTAAAAACTGCAGGGGGGTTTGGGAAAAATATGACCCATCGCCGTTTTCAGTAATTGGCATATTTTCGGTATAAAAAGTAGTAATTTGAAACTGAAAATAGGTGCAGAGAGTCAGAATTCGGATAAAAAATCACGCTCAGGAGTCAAATTTCCGACATTTCAGACATTTTGAAAGCTGCAGGGGGGTTTGGGCAAAATATGACCCATCGCCGTTTACAGTAATTAGCATATTTTCGGTATGAAACGTCGTAATTTGAAACTGAAAATAGGTGCAGAGAGTCAGAATTTGGCTCAAAAATCACGCTCAGGAGTCAAATTTCCGACATTTCAGACATTTTAAAAACTGCAGGGGGGTTTGGGCAAAATATGACCCATCGTCGTTTTCAGTAATTGGTATATTTTCGGTATGAAACGTCGTAATTTGAAACTGAAAATAGGTGCAGAGAGTCAGAATTCGGCTCAAAAATCACGCTGAGGAGTCAAATTTCCGACATTTCAGACATTTTGAATACTGCAGGAAGTTTTGGGCAAAATATGACCCATCGCCTTTTTCAGTAATTAGCATATTTTCGGTATAAAAATTCGTAATTTGAAACTGAAAATAGGTGCAGAGAGTCAGAATTTGGCTCAAAAATCACGCTCAGGAGTAAAATTTCCGACATTTCAGACATTTTGAAAATTGCGGGGGGGGGGGGGGTTTGGGCAAAATATGACCCATCGCCGTTTTCAGTAATTGGCATATTTTCGGTATGAAACGTCGTAATTTGAAACTGAAAATAGGTGCAGAGAGTCAGAATTCGGCTCAAAAACCACGCTCAGGAGTCAAATTTCCAACATTTCAGACATTTTGAAAACTGCAGGGGGGTTTGGGCAAAATATGACCCATCGCCGTTTTCAGTAATTGGCATATTTTTGGTAGGAAACGTCGTAATTTGAAACTGAAAATAGGTGCAGAGAGTCAGAATTTAGCTCAAAAATCACGCTCAGGAGTCAAATTTCCGACATTTCAGAAATTTAAAAACTGCAGGGGGGTTTGGGCAAAATATGACCCATCGCTGTTTTCAGTAATTGGTATATTTTTGGTATGAAACGTAGTAAATTGAAACTAAAAATAGGTGCAGCAAGTCAGAATTCGGCTAAAAAATCACGCTCAGGAGTCAAATTTCCGACATTTCAGACATTTTGAAGACTGCAGGGGGGTTTGGGCAAAATATGACCCATCGTCGTTTACAGTGACTGGCATATTTTCGGTATGAAACTTCGTAATTTGAAACAGAAAATAGGTGCAGAGAGTCAGAATTCGGCTCAAAAATCACGCTCAGGACTAAAATTTCCGACATTTACGACCTTTTAAAAACTGCTGGGGGGTTTGGGCAAAATATGACCCATCGCCGTTTTCAGTAATTGTTATATTTTCGGTATGAAACGTCGTAATTTGAAACTGAAAATAGGTGCAGAGAGTCAGAATTCGGCTCAAAAATCACGCTCAGGAGTCAAATTTCCGACATTTAAGACATTCTGAAAACTGCAGGGGGGTTTGGGCAAAATATGACTCATCGCTGTTTTCAGTAATTTGTTATACTCAAATTCTGTCAGTTGAAATGTAACCAATCACAGGCAAGTAGGCCTCTGACGTCATGCCAGACAGAGGAGCATCAGCGATGCTCCCAGCAGCCTCAGTTATCCTCACAGACTCAGAGTAGAAGGACCTCGGCTAGGCAGATATTTACCTTGCTATCTCAGTCAATAAATATATACAGAAGCGACTACTGAGTCTACATTCTACCCGAACAAGGCAAACGAATACTGGTAGCAGCAGTGGGATCCAGAAATTTTTTTCTGGAAGCAAAAGTTCCAGTACCCAGCATCGCCTCGTGTTCCAGCCAAAACCGCCGCCACCGCCACCGCCATAAGCCGCCATCCTGCCACCCACGCATCAAATATTGTGCCAGACCGGGGTCCTGCCATCAACCACTACTCCAGGCTAACGTTTTAGAAGTAAGGGTCAATATCTTCCTGTGAGAACGCTCACTCATCAGTGAGGAGGAAGGAAGCTTCCCGCGCCAGCCATTTTTGAACCTCGCGCCACCACGTGGGAACCACCTATTACACCCACCACCACCACCACCGCCACCCAAGCTGACAGTATCAAGCTTCGTGAGGGTGCAAGCTACTGCAATCGTCGTCAGCCATCGTCGCAAGTATCAACTGGTTATTCCATCGTCGCAATATTGTCGTCGTCAGAATTTATCTTCGTGCCTCTAGCCTGAACAGTGTGGGGTCCCTGAGTCTCGCGCCACCGCCGCCAGGAGCGCTGCCGTCGCATCCAGTTTGTAAACACGCCTCACATGGGCCTCTTCAGATCTTCACGACGCTTCTCCTACTTTGGCTACTGGTGATCCTCATAAATTACAACCCTGAGATAAGTAATTGCTAGTTGAGAACAACGTGCCAAGTGTTAAAAAGTGACTTATGTAATAATTCCCATAATATCCTGTGAATTAACCATTCAGTGACTTGTTAAATATTGGAGCTGGTTCAGTATTGCACTCCCCACAGTTTTCCTGTGTGATTTCAACATTCCTGCTTCTTACAGTAATTTCATTGAATTTTAATTGTTCTCCTAGAGTGTTATTGGTAAATTCAAATTCCAGTGAATTAAGAAATCCTTGTTTTAGTAGCAGTTAAGGATTTGTGCAATATAATTTTTTTTAATTTCTCCAGACCTAACTTGAAATTTATCCTTTAAGCATTTTAATTTAAACTTTTACCATAGGAGTTATATACATTCCTGTGTCCAGTTTATGTGCTACATCCATATTTCTTGCATTGCCACTTGTTGTGTTGAATCTTTTTAATGAAATTTTGCAATTGCACTTCCAGTTTTTATATTCTCAATTGCTGGGCTTAGTCTGGTTTAATTAATTTACATACATCTAATTCCAGTCATTTTTTAATGAAAGATTGCTAAAATTAGTTTACAATTTGCTTGTTCTTAATTATTTTCTTGCCTAGCCCAATTTAATAATTTTATTTCTGCCATTTTTACTTTAGCCAAGTTGATATTTTTTTGTGTTTATTTTTGTGTATACTATTTCTGATGCCAGGTGCACTTAATTATAATCTGCGTTCAAATATTACTTCCACGGCTGTGACAATGCCTACCACTGTTGAAACCCCTTCAGACTCAACAGGAGCAGTTGCTCATCCCAATGGCCAGAGATCAGCTCAGGAAATGGCTATTCCTCTTTTTGCTGGGGAATCGCGTTTATTAGAATCATGGTTTAGTAAGGTTGAAGCGAAAACAGTTGCACGTTTTTCTAAGCCTACTGATGCCGAATACTTAGCAATTGCACGGTCAGCCGTGGACACAACCAAAGGTGATGCACGTTTTGTTGTTGATGAGAAAGCCATTGTTAGCCTCCAGTCTTGGCCTGAATTTAAGGATTTCTTTCGCCGTCGCTTTGTTAATAAAGGAGACCTTGACCCATATAGGTTAGTCAAGAAAATTGCCAATGCCACCATGCAGCCTGGTGAATCGTTTAATGCGTTTACTAGCCGTCTCGATCAGTATCTGTATGCCTTAGTTTCTGCTATGAATAATTCAACTTGGTTAGATAAAGACAATAATCTGTCCCCTGAGGCTATGGCCAAAATGATAGCATTTGGTACTTTAATGCATTTTGCCCCCGAGCATACAAAACCAATCGTTGAGCAACAAAATTTTGGTGTTAAACATGAAATTGGTGAAGTGTTTGAGGCTATTAACAATGCCGCCGATAAACTAGCTCCCCGAAGTGCTCAACTGTTGCCACCCTCTGATGCTGTAAATGTAGTCACAAGCTCTCAGCATCCTCCCACAAATTCTCAAAACTCTTGGTCGCAGAAGCGTACCCATGCTCGTAGCCCCCAGTCAAATTCGCCGCCTCATAAAATGCCGAAACGCCATAGTCCACAACCATCCACTCCCTCATGTTGGCATTGTGGTAAGAGTAACCACCTTGCAAGGGACTGTTGGTCCGCCCCTAGATCATCACCTCCTAGACAATTCTCTCGGCCCCCTCATCAATCTAATCATTCTAGGCTTCCATATTGCACGTACCATAAACAAGTGGTCACCACACTGCGGATTGTAGAGCTAGGCAAAGGACATCTCCACCTCGTAACTCCCATGGTCAGTCTTGGCGAGGCTCACAGCGTCCAAGACATTATCAGAACTCTCGTAATTACAACTCCCAGCCCAGCTATAATGCAACTTCAAATTATAATGCTCAGTCACAGAATGCTGGAGCTCAGAATGTTCACTCCATGTCGTCGGGAAACCCCCAAGGCCATCCGCTAACCAATTCAAGCTAGCCAATCCTAGTGCCCTCCCTGTGTATTCAGTAGCTACCCAAAATAGATTTGGACACTTGACAGAGGAGGACACTGACTCTAGACCAGTTGTAGATGTTGACGGATCCACAGTAAATTTGACACAAACAAGACGCAGATATCCCAGACAACATAAGTCAAAAGTAGTAACTTGTCCAGTCTCAAGTGATGGTCCCCTTGTATCAGCCATTGTACATGGTAGAGTTTTAAAAGTTTTTCTTGACTCAGGTGCAAAAATTAATATTGTCAAGCCCTCAGCTCTTAGAGACATTGAAAGTAAGCACCCTACTATTTTAAAACAGTCACACATACCTTTTCTAAGTGGTATTTCAGGAAATAAAGTAAAAGTTCAGGGTGAAATTGACCTCCCACTCAAGTTCAATGATGTCACATTGTCTATAACATGTTTAGTTGTTGACATTATTCATTTTCCTGGAGACAT